>NC_050071.1:48371458-48671458 GCF_009764565.3 Dermochelys coriacea
GTTGTTGGGAGGGGTTACAACTTAGGTTTTTATTTTTTTTGCCATGGTGGCAAGGGTTATTGTTTTTTTTTTTACATAAACAGCAATACAGCATGCACAAAATTGTAAGGACTGCAACAATTGTATACACTAGCCAATAATAGCTTTTGGTTTTATTAGTAATGTAGCATAACACGCTTTTTTGTTGGCATAGATGTTCCACTTGAATGGCGGTGGTAAAGGCAGATTTTTTCAGATTAAATGTGTGTTGTAACACTGAAGAAGAAGGAGGAGGCATTTGTTTGGAATACGGAAACTTGCTTTTGTGTGTGCACCAATGGGAGAAACACATTGGGCATTATCAGTGATGAGCTGCCAAAATCTTAACAACCGGATCCCTATAAAAAGTTCTGATTTAAGGGATGTGTCTCTGTCCTGCCCCCTCCCAACCCCCTCTCCAGGCTCCATCCTGCCCCCCAGGCTCTGTTCTGCCCCTGCCCTCCCCAGGCCCGTTCTCCATCCCAGGTGCCTGCTGGTAGCGCCGGAGTCCTGCAGCCCTTGCATCAGTGGGGATGCTCACGGCATGTGGGGCGGCAGCTCCCTGCAGGCAAAAGCTGCCATCTGCCCAACTCCCCACCATGGGATCCAAGCGGCGGAGGCTGGAGAGCCCCATAGCACAGGAGTGGGAGAGACTGGGAGGGGGACGTCTTGCCCCAGCACACCCAAGGCATCCCCCAGCCATGGCATCAGCCGCCCTGCCTGTCTCCTGGGGCAGAGGAGGCTGCTGCTGCCAGGCTCCCTGGCCCTACATGGCGCCCTGTCACATGGTGACTGATCTCCCTGCCCAGCACAGCCGGTCGTGCTTCCTGGGTTGGGCAGGAAGCAGCATGGAGCGCAGCCATGGCTGCTGAGCTAGGCGGCATCGGATCAGCCTCTACGCGCGGGGCCCCGGAGTGGCTGCCCAAATGGCTGTGCTGTGCAGGTACCAGGCGTAGTGCAGCCCCTGCCATGAGACAGGACTCGGGGCCCCACAGCCCTTCCATAGCCCCGCGCCCCCCAAATGGTGCTGCTCCATGTACCCCCCTCTAGCACCAAGCCCCTTCTCCAACCAGGGCCGGCTCTAAGATTTTTGCCGCCCAAGCAAAAAAATTTTTGGCCACCCCCGCTTTTTTTTCATGCCCTCCCACCCCAGCTCCGCCCCTTCCCAACCCCTTCCCCATATCCCTGGCCCTGCCTCCTCTCCCGGGTGTGCAGCATTTCCCCACCCCATTGCTTCCTACAGCTTCCCCCCACAACCCCCCGCAACCCCCCCCGCAACCCCCCTCCACTCCGCCTGCTCCCCTGAACACACCACTGCTCCGCTTCTCCTCCCTCCCTCTCAGGCAAGGGAGAAGCAGCACGTTCAGAGGAGCAGGCAGAGCGGAGGTGAGAGTGGGTGGGGGAGGAGTGCAGGAAGTAATGGAGAGGGGTAGGGGAACCGCTCCACACCCCAGCTCATCTCCGCTCCACCACCGTCACCTCCCCGACCGCGCTTTATAGGCCACAGCTGCCAAGTGTTGTTTTTTGCAATGTATTTGTGCTGATAGTTAGAAGATGTAGTTAACACATACCGCGTAGCCATATTATTTGGGGGGGAGCCATCTTTTACACATTGAGGCAGACCTTTTAATTTTAGATAATACCTGATGCCACATTTTTAGTATGCTAAGCCATAATTACCCCCCCCCCACACCCCACCAATGGATAATTTTTTTTGTTTGTTTTTTTTACCATGGCTAATTTTGAGCAGTGGTAAAATTAACAAAGGAGGACAAAGGTGTTGGACACTCAAGGATTTTTGTAGAAAAATACCACCATATATACATTGTTTTGCCCTGACGAATTTTGCAGGCTTGAAGCAGCAAGAGCAGTTTTATTACTTTTGTTTGGGGTATTTTTGCGCTTTTGCTATTGCTGCCTTGTTTTGTTAACAAAGGAAAAGGGGAAAAAAGCAATAACGTAAATGCACCTATTGGGGAAACTGAGGCACATACAAAATTGTTTTAAATTATTAGTTGTTTTGTTACGGCCCTTTTTGACTTTTGTTATGGATGTTGTTTGCCTGGTTTAGGAGGTTACAATAACAATATTAGGTTTTGAGATTAGTAATTGCTATTGCTTGCCAAAGGGCTTTTTATTTTACTTTTATTTTAGGCCACCACAGGAGGAACAGGGTTTGTTTTTTATGGAATTTAGGGCAGGTTTGGATTCACTTACCAGGTATTTTGCTGTGGCCCCACTGTGTTTATTTGAACTATGCACTGTTTTTAAGGCTTTTTTTTTTGCTTTTTGTGGCTTGGGCTTTTTTGGCTGCTTGAGCTAGGGAGAGCCTTTGGAGGGTTTTGTTTGTTTGTTTGTTTTTAATTATGATTATTTAGATAATTTTATGGACAGCTGGAGACTTGGATGGTTTAGGTAGGTGACTGGTTTATAACCAAGGCCCATGACGCCATGACCAGAAAGCTAGGGAGAAGCATGTGTTTTGAGCTGATTGGAATGTGCCCATTTTAGTTTCCCTGGTAGCTAAAGCTGGTACACTACTGGGGAGATGCGGTTTACAATGGAGTATGGACCCACCCCCTTGGCGTTTAGACTGTGGGCCACCTTTTTTAGCTTTTGCAATATTATTTTGTTTTTATTTGCCATTTTTGGATGATTTTAAGGATGATTTTTTTATGCTTGGCTTTTTTTATTTAAAGTGTTTTTTATGGCTTTGTGGGTTTTACATAGCTTTTTTTTATTATTATTGGGCAAAGCTGAGACTTTTTTGGTTGTGGCAAAGAGTAAATGTGATTATTGGTAAACATAGTACTTACATGACATTTACATTTGTTTACTAGTGGGTTGCTAAGACTTTTATTTTTTAAAATTTTATTTTATTTTTTAGGAATTAACATGTACATATTGTCCATTATACAGTACTTTGGTTATATTATTTAATTTATTTTATATATAGGATTTTAGTGAAATGTTTTTACCACAGGGCTTTGGAGCAACAGGCAAGGACAAGCATACCCACTTTTGAGGAGTTTACTTGGTACAACCTTTGGTGTTTAACATCTTTTTTTTTCAGCCAACTGGCTTGAGGTTTGGAGTAGTCAGAAGGATTGTATGTGCCATATGAGGAGTGGGCTAACTTTTTATATTTTTGCTTTTAAAGCTTGTTGGCGTGTGTTTTTAACAACATTTTTTTAATTAAAAGGTTTGGCCTTACTATGCCAGAAAATACTGCATTTATTTGTATTGATAAATATTAAACAGTGTTTTTTTGCTTTGCTTTAGCAAGTGTATTAAAACCTTAGTGTTTTTTGATATTACCCAAAACATTTTGTGTTTTAAGGTGAACAAAGCAAGTATTTGCATTTTAGTACATTTTATAGCTATGGCAGTATGGGGTTTTTTTATTATTTTTATTTGTTTTTGTACTAGGCTATTTTGTTGCTGGGACAGAGAACTTACTTTATTTTTTATTATTTTTAGGTTTATAGTATTTATAATTTTTGCTTTAAAACCAATTTTTTTAATATGGTGTTTGCTACCTCAGGAAGTTTTTTTGAAGCATTTGGCACATAACAGTGCTAGCAACAAGAAACACCACCACAAGATAAAACATAGAACACAAAACACAGTTTTTATTGTGACAGTAGATTTATGGTATTTTGGGTTGCTTTTTAGCTGGCATTAGCTTTTTTCTTATTTTGAAAGACAAGAAAAACATATTTTTACCCCTTTGGGGTGGCAGATTATTGCTTAAAATATATATATTTTTAATAAATACCCTTGCTGGTTGCAGACAAAACAGAGGAATTACCCCTATATTTTTTTTGTGTTTGTTTTATAGGCAGCCCAGGTTTTAATGACTTTTACCTTTATTAGTTAGGTAACTTGCATTAATACAGGAGCTTTTTGGTTTGCTTTTGGATTTAAAGCCATTACCAGTTTAGAGACTTTATTTTAAAAGGGACACAATTCACTTTTACCTTTTGATTTTTGATTATTGATTACTTAATTGATTGATTACTTGATTGATTTGATTATTGTTTACTTTTAACTTTTGCTTTTAAAACATACAAAAATTTGAAAAAGAAAACACAACCTATTATGGCTCCCTTTGGAGCCCTCATAGGATTGTAATTAAGTAGCATGGTATGTCTGAATTTTTTTTTTTTTTGCTTTATTTTTTACAAATTTTTACTTTTGCTTTATTTTTAATACTTTTAACCTATTTTTAATTTTTTTTATTTGTTGCCTGTTTGGGCCTGATTTTTTTTTTTAATGGGCACAGGTTTTGTTTTATTACCAATTTAGCAAGGAAGGTGGGCTTTTTAATTAGCCCCACCCCCTTTTTAAAAATATATAATTACCCCACAGGGTGCTTTTTTGTAGTTGGTGGTGCCATACATCTGATTTTTTTTTTACCCTCTGGATTTTTTTTGTTGTTTTAATGAGGGCCACTATAGGGGTGCAAAAAGGTTTTGTTTCAAATTGAAGAGTTTTACAAAGGGAGAGATTAAAGCCCTTACAAGGGTTACCCGATTTATTTTTTGAGAGGCTTGCCACTTGGACTGAACTCACGGTCAATTGACGTTTTAACTGTTTAATTTCTTTTTTATGGTGGGCACATTGCCATTGTGGTGTATGCTGGGCATGAATGGTTAAGTTTTTGACAAGTTTTTGAAGGATTGGTAACTGCTTAGCCAGTGCTTTTAGGTGGGTGTGTTTTGCTTTTTTTGCCTAGAAGTTTTGTTTTAAGGCTTGCAACTTTTTGGGGGTGTAGGCTTGGGTTGATACCTGGTTAGTGATTTGCGCTTTTAGTTGCTTAATTTTTTATTAGCTATTGGGTACACACCTTTTAAAAAAAACAAAACAAAACAAAACTTTTTTTTTTGTTTTGACAATATTTGATACCATATGGCCGCTGCTGTTTAAATTAATTTTACAGCTGCCCCTAGGTTTTTATTTTTTTGCTTTTTATACTTGGCATACAGGTTTAATAAATTTTGCCAAGTATGCATGCCTCTTTGAAGCTTTGCCACGGAACCCCAGGGATTGTATTTTACTTTGCTGAGAGCTCTTTTTAGCCGGGAGAGGTTTTTACCCCCCCTTTGAAAGAGGCAGCAGGTTTTGGGGTTTTTTTGCTGCCTCCCCCATGGCTCAGACATTAGGTCCACCTGCCTCCCGTGACACCAGCTGACCAGGGAGCCAGACTAGTGTGTTTGCACTTTTTAATGCCCACATTCTCCACCAAAACTGTGACAGATATTTGTTACCAATTTGCCTGAAGCATCAGGTGATTAGTTTGAGGCTACAGGATTATTAACATTTTAAAGCTTTATTGATAAAGTAATAAAATAACAGCAGAGAGTGATGGGTGCTTTTTATGTTACTTAGACGAAGGAAGAAAGCGTTAGTGCCCCGAGCCCTAACCCACTTTTATACTTACACACGCACTACCCGAGGCTGGCCAGGCCTGGCTGTAACGTAAGAAGAAGAGCGGGAAGGGTGGATCGGAGTTTTGTTTTGTGCACACAGGTCGCCCAGGTCTGCTGTGATTTTTAAGTTGCTTTAGCTTTTAGGACGGTTTTAAGTTTTGGGCTTGGGGGGTGTGTGTGCTTTGTTTAGGGACCTTTGGTTTTGGTGCCCTTTGTGCCAGTTTAAATTTGCTTTTTATGGTATTTTAGTGTTTTTTAAACACCCCGGCTTTAGGGATGCAAGGCTTGGCTTTTTTTTTTTTCTGTTTTCCCGGTGTTTTTAATTTTTGCAGTTTTAGACCTTGGTGTTTTGGGGTTTTTTTGTTTTGTTTTGTTTTGTTTTGTTTGTTTTGTTTTTTGCTGGCCTTGCTTGTTATGGGCTGGCTTTGCAGGTTTGTTTAGTTGATTTTTTTTTAAACGGCTGATTGGTGGATTTTGGGCCCCCCCTTTTCTTGGCAGGCAGCCGAGAGTTAGATGTGTGCCATGGCATTGAGCTGGCTGGAGTTAGCATTTTATTTTGGGGCCTAGCAAGAGCGTGGAGTTAACACATTTTTTGCTCTTTGTTTGTTTTTTTCCTTTAGCCTTTTGCAGCCTGCAAAAGAATTTTTTTTATTTTACACTTATTTTGATCTACAACTTTGACCCTTTTAAAAATATTTTGCAATGCATACAAGAGCGTTAGCAATATACAATGCTGATTTGCCTTTTTTAGGGGATCCCTTGAAGGAGGGGGCCATTGGGGTGTGACACCAGGGCCCATATGCTGTTAGTCTGTGTACTGCAATGGTATCTGCTGAGGTTATTGCTGAGTAGTGTGGGAAAGTGTTCTACCACCAAGGAAGAAATAAGGCAGCCCTCCCTACAACCTTCTGCAAAGAATTGCAGAGTAGTTCCATCAAAGTTTTATAGAGGTCTTTCAGGAGAATTTCAGGGACATCCCTGAGTACATGAACAAACTGCTTCACATGAGCCCCCAAGCACTCCTGCCTAACTCTAGAGGGGAATTAAGAGAAGATAGCAAATCTACCTCTCCGCCACTCCTGGTTGTACCACCACTTCTTCTAGCACAAGTAAATTAAGAAAAAGTCAAAAGATATGTCTTGTTACTTTTGGGGTGTCTTCCCTATAATTGAAAATGTATCTACACACTTACCCGATGTTCCCAACCCTGAATTGGGCTCCCCTGTGCATGACTGGCAGTACTGGCTCGGCTGCTATGAAGTCAAAAACTGTTCCTGGCTCGCTGCAAATCTCAGCTGTCTCATTGCCTGTCCTCCCTTACTCCTCCTCCTCCTCCACCATCTTCTCCTTGTTGTTCATGGTAGAGGCCTGTGACTTGGGATGTATCCTTAGTGCTGTTTGTGGTGGTGAGGTTTGAGGTGGTGAGCTGTATGGCATGCAGCTCTTTGTCAAAGGGCAGGTATGTGGCTAGTACTGAATCTATTGTTGGCCTCCTGGCCTTCTGGTATGCCTGCTACAGCTCTTTGGCTTTCACACAGCACTGCTGCTGGTCCTTGTCATATGCCTTCTCCTGCATTCCTTAATCAGTCTGCTTGTGGATGTTGATATTTCTCCAGCTGTTTTGGAACTTTGCCTGCATGGTCTCTTCTCCCCTACAGGCCCAGGAGATCCAATATCTCTTGTCTACTCCAGGCACAAGCACATCTGGAATGTGTAGCCAGCGTAGTCAGCTGGGCAGTTGCCTCAACAATGGAGAGCTGCTAGGTGTGCTCACCAAGCTGGGCAACCAGGAAAAGGAATTCCAAAAATGTGTGGTGCTTTAAAAGGGAGCAGCAGGGCTTCCGATCTCTGCACCCTGGGCAATGGAGTTCACAATGATGACTAGAGTGGTCAGTGTGAGGCACTGTGAGACAGCTGCTGGAGGACAGTTAGGGTTGACATAAGTAATAAGAACATAAAAGTGGCCATACTGGGTCAGATCAAAGGTCCATCTAGCCCAGTATCCTGTTTTCTGACATTGGTCGATGCCAGGTGCCTCAGAGGGAATGAACAGTTAATCATCAAGTGATCCATTCCCTGTCACTCATTCCCAGCTTCTGGCAAACAGAGACTAGGGACTACCCTTGCAATGTGTCTACGCTTGCACTGCAGCAACCTAAGAACATCAACCATGGCTCAATACTGTCTGGGAAGGTGGTGTAGCTAGGTTGGCATAAAGGGCCACTTACATCAGTGGCAGACAAATATAAGTATAGATACATGCACAACTACATCAACGTAAGCTGCTTTGTGTCAATCTATCTTTGTAATGTAGACAAGGTCTCATACTTTTTTTCCTGAAGCCTTCTTCAAAGCCTGTTACAATCTTGCTAACTGAATATCACAGAAATTCTTCATTGGCTACAGCTATGAATTTTATAAACACCCTCCCATAAATTAATAGGTGACACTCATTTTGTCATGCATTACAGTTTACAACGGAGATTTAAAGAAACAAAGACCAATTATTTTAAAAATATAGGCCTCCTGTTTAACTTTTTAATTTATGCAAAAAACATAATGCATATCCAATTCAGAATACATGGGATAACATAAAAACATTCATGAATCAATGGATTTTCCTGGAAGGACAAAGGAATACTAATTTGCACATTGCTCATGTACAAATCTTTATCTTCATGCCATATTTTGCCTGCTTTTGGCATGCTAAAGGTGCAGTACATGACACTGGAGAGATAAGTGCTCAGATCATGTCTTTTAATTCTTGGCAATCCTCCTGTTTCTGGTATAAATCGGCAGACAGTGTGTCTGTTGTTCTGTATACAGTATAACTTCCATATTCCTCAGTGACTCATTAGGTCTTACAGTACAAATTCACAAGGCACTATGAGTGACTCTGCTGTACATACAGGGCACTTAAGAAGTTTAAAAAGTCAGTCACTTTTTATTATTATTAAAACAAATCAATTACTTTTGATTTTAAAGCCCTATTGGATCTGAGACAACCAACTGCCAAAGACACATAAAAAAACAATTAAATTTCTAATGGATGCCAAATACGCTGGCAGAGATCCAGCAAACTCTAAACAACCCACTTATTCTTATGCCATAGCCAGGGGTTTTTGAAGTAAATATACTAAATACACAAATTACTTTCAAATAATGTTATTGCTCTGACTTAAACCCATACAAACATTGCAATTTGGAATTAAAGATGGCATGGCCAGATAGGTACTCAGAACAGGGAGCAGATCTTAATCCATCACTCTTCATTCTGTATGCAGCGTTGTGTAGCCAATGCTGGTCCCAGGATATTAGAGATGGATGAGGCAATATATCTTATTGGACTAACTTCTGTTGGTGAGAGAGACCAGCTTACACAGAGCTCTTTTTCAGGTCTGGTTTACAGTACAGAGTTACATCGATGTAAGGCAGTTTACATAAGCTGAACTCTGTAAGTGTATACATTACAATGTTGCTCCCGCTGATGTAAGTTGCCCAATATATACTGACATAAATTGTGAGAAGGATAGTACTTAGTTTGATGTAGTTAGGGTGATACTATGTCTATGTAGACTATGTGTTACTTACATCATCTGTTGGCTGTAAGCCTGGCATGGCTCACAGCTGGAGTCCAGCTGCCCAGGGAATGATGGTTGAGGTTGACTTAATTTTGTAGTGTAAACTTGATCTCAGTGTCACAGTGAAATACAAACACAGATAATAGCATAAGTAGTTAACATATATTTCAAGGGACCAATCAAGGTGAAATGGCCCCTTAACACCTTTCTAGTCAAAGGGATGGTGGGAAGCAACCTTGTTTGTGAAGGTGATGATGATGTTACCTTCCTATATACCAACATCCTTCCACGGAGGGTATCATTTCCTACCTCCAATATTTACAAGATAATAGACAAAACGAGATTTCCACCCCAAACACATTGCCAGAATCATTCATTTCATCCTCACCCATGACAATATGTTCAATAACAAACACTTTGTCTAAACCATGGGAACAGCCATGGATACTAGAATGGGTCCCCAATATGCCAACCTCTTCAATGGGCCACTCTGAAGAGAAATTTCGGGACAAATGCACCATGAAACCAATGTTCTACTTCAGATACATAGATGATATTTTCATCCTCTGGACAAATGACCTAAACTCCCTCAGATTTCCAACACAACTTCAACAACCACCATCCATCCATTAAATTCTCTCTAGAACACTTTCCCCACCAGCATCAGCTTCCTGGACACTACAATCAGTTTCAACAATGAAATCCTACAGACAACTATATATAAGGAACCCAAGGATTGTCACACCAATGTTCACATATCCAGTAACCACTCCAAACACAATAAGAAATCTGTTATCTTCACCTAGGCACTCAGATACCATAGAATGTTGCCCGATCTTTAGATTATGTATTAATTACATTGATTACTTAAGAATCCCCAGTTATTACTTTGAGGGTTGAAAGGTTCTTGCCCCAAGATCAGGCCCCATATTATTCAAATTATTACATAGTTGGGAACCCCAATGTGCACAGTTGCAACACTCACACTATAGGAACTCTTTTATATTTACAAATAATACATTTAGCACACTCACAAACACCCCAAATCAATAACATAGATAGAGATACTACAGAATGTACGCCTGAACATCAATACTCACACCATGCCTTGTAGAACAACCTGAAGTGTTAGCCATCATCTTCCTCACCAACATAACTTTCCCCCCGCATCACCAGTGGTCATCATTCTGGCACCTCCCAAGAACTATATCTCCTTCTCCTACCGCCTCTCTAGGCTGGGATGCCACTTTTTATAATATGTTACGCTGATGCTATTATGATCAATGCGTATTCAGTAGGGGATTTTCCCCTTTTCCTTATTTGTATTTTCTCACCTTACTGATGTTGGAGTGTCTTTTTTTCTCTAGGTTAGTATATCAGTGATCTCAACTTATTATCATATATGTCAATTCATTACCATGGCCCTTTTGTGGTTAGGAATCACATTTGTTATTTTTGTCCTAATCCGTCTTTTGGTTCTTTCCAAGCTCCAAGTTGTGGTGTACCTTTTAAGGGTAAAAGTATATGAATTTAGGAAGCCCCTATGTTAAACTACTTCAACACATCCTCTATGTTAAAGGTTGAAGCTATATTTGAACCTTATGCTTTAGCTCTTCACCATCTATCTAGGTGAAAGGCCCCAAACACATAGGCTAACTTTGCCTTAGCTCAACATACAGGATATGGCCCGTAGGCCCCTTGCATTATAGTCAAAATATACTCTAATATAAACCTATTATAATAAAACAAATAATCAAATCCATAAGAAAATAAGAAGCTTATAAGAAAAGATATATAGGCAAGAAAGCAGGCTAGCCTTAGATGTATCTCATGGACCTACTATGTATATCAGTTCATTGCCAGGACACTTCTGTGGCTGACTCATGTACCTGTGGTCAGAACTTCCCCTAAACTCTATTTTTAGCTCCCCAAATACTTGGGATTTTCCACTGGGCCTTTTATCTGTGTAAAGTTTATCTGTTCAAAGTTCATAGGCCTCAAGTCTTATGCTAACTTGCTGAAGCTAATGTCTTACAACTTATAGATTTCTTGCATTACTGGTGAATATAATGCAAAGCAGAATATAATGCAAAGCAGTGAATATAATAAAGGCAAGCTAGCCCACTGGTCTACAAGAATATGCTGTAAGAAAAAGGTCCAGGATATACACCTTAACACACTTGAAGCCACCTTCACCAAACAAGTTGATTGCATCATGGAATGGGCCACCCAAATACCCCAAGAGAACCTACTTCATTACAGAAATAAAACAAAATAAAATAAAATAATTTCTAACACATACCCCTCGTTGTCACCTACCACCCCACAATGGAATCTTTATGGGGTATCATCAAATAATTACAACGCATAATCAATGGTGACCACATCCTGAAATAATACTTTCCTGAATCCCCTCTTCTGGCCTTCAAATAACACCACCGACCTCATCATCAAAACCAAGCTCCCCACAAATCAGGACATACCAACTCAAAGCAGCACCAGATCGTTCCTGAACAAGAGATGCAAAACCTGTAAGCATATCCATTGCTACAATGACCAACCCCCTCCCCGCAAGACATTTTTCAAGATCCATGGGTCTTGCACACTCATATCACAATATATATTATACCTCATTTGATGCACTAAATGCCCAACAACAACTATGTGGGTGAAACCAGACAATCACTATACTCTCAAATGAACTTACACAGAAAAATGATAAAAAAAAAAAACCACTTATACCTGTGGGTGAACACTTTTCACAAAGTGATCACTCTGTATCTGACCTCTTAGTCAGAAACTTGAACAAAACCTTCAAAAGACAAGCCTGGAAGCTTAAATTCATAACTTTTCTATATACTAAAAAGCATGGGCTTAATGGAGATACTGGATTTATGACTTCTTATAACAGTCTATAAACCACTCAACTCCCCCCAGAACCCTCTCCCGCAAATGACTAGAGAGCTGTTAACACATATTTCAAGGGACCATTCAAGTAAAGTGGCCTGTTAACTACTTATGCTAAGCAATCTGTTCAACGTTTTATTTAGCTGTGACATTTTGTGCATTTCCCAGACTTGAAGAAGAGCTCTATGTAAGCTTGAAAGCTTGTCTTTCACTCACCAACAGAAGTTGGTCCAATAAAAGATATTACCTTAGCCATCTTGTCACTTTTCATTCTGCCATTTGAAGTTGCTGTATTTCTTATGCAGAACTTGTAAAAATTTGCCTCACTTCAGTGTCAATTCCCTCAGGTTTCTGTTAGAAAACCATGCTTCTTTGAAGATAGAGCACGGAATCAAGAAAACTCATCCGTATTCTTGACCCTGCCACTGACTTTTTGTGTGACATTGGGCTAATTTCTTAACTTCTCTACAATTGGAATTAATTTGCATACTGGACACCATTAAATAAGGCTTGAAAAAAGACTGGGAGTGGATGGGTCTTTACACAAAGTAAAACTATTTCCCTATACTTATTTCCCACCCCCCACCATTACTCTCACCTTCTTGTCAACTGTTGGAAATAGGCGATCCTGATTATCACTACAAAAGGTTTTTTTTTCCTGCTGATAATAGCTCACCTTAATTGATCATTCTCATTATCGTATGTATGGCAACACCCATTTTTTATGTTCTCTCTCTGTGTGTGTATATATATCTATATCTATATATATATATCTTCCTACTGTATTTTCCACTGCATGCATCTGATGAAGTGGATTTTAGCCCCTGAAAGCTTATGGTCAAATAAATTTGTTAGTCTCTAAGGTGCCACAAGTACTCCTCATTCTTTTTGCTGATACAGTTTAACAGGGCTACCACTATGAAACCTGAATCATCATAGTCACCCACATATATGTCAAATGAGTCAGGGAATGCTTGGGAATTGCTTTGACATGGACCCATTGTAATGCTATTGACATAGTAAATAGCCCTCTGCTCCCCCTGGGGCTGGTTTAAAAATTATCCACTTATTGGAATAGGCTGGGACCAGCACAGTTATATGTGACTGACAGAACTCTAATATTATTAGGAAGGCACAACTTTTCTTCTGACCCTCTGGAACCTCAGGAAACATATAAAATCAATGATTTAAAGCAGTGGTTTTCAACCTGTGGTCCAGAGCTGTGGGGGGTGTGTTGCACAGACTGTTTAAGATTTCCAAGGGGGCTGCACCTCTATTCAATTTTTGTAGGGATCCACAAATGAACAAGGGTTGAAAACCACTGATTTAGAGGAATGGAAGGAAAGTGATGAATTACCAAGGACAGCAGCCATCCAAAGCAGACAGTCTCTACGCAAAAAAATAAATGGACCCAAATCTGACATCAAGAATTATAACATTCAAAAACCAGTAGGAGAACACTTCAGTCTCCCAGGACACTCAATAACAGACTTAAAGTAGCAATTCTTCAACAAAGAAAACTTCAAAAAACAGACTCCAACTATTAGCAATAGTTACATAGAAAGACAAGAAGCTGGGTGGGGGGAAATCACTTCCAATTTTACTAAAATAGGATAGTGTTCACATGTGTGGGGGGGGAGGCAAGTGTAAGCCAAATCACTCATCCTTTGTTCCAATGATACTGTTGCTACATGTCCCTTCTTCCTACATTCAGGTGAACTGAGAGAGTGGGGTTCCTGTTAAATATATATTTATTGGGCCCCCAATTGTCTGTCATAATATATTTGTTACTGGTATTGTGAGTTACTCTTGTATTAGTAACCACTGGAGTAAGTGGATATTGCTTTGCTATGCGATGGGGTATAATGTTTTGTGACTCTGATTCATGTCATGTGACAATGGGCAGGAAATAAATATCAGTCTTTTATCAGCACACCGAAGTGTCATAATAATTCCGTTACATTCCTATTTTCCTTAAGCTAGTCTCAGTCTAGTGTCATTGTCATGGGGTGGGGTTCCCTCACCCTAGATTCCTCTGTGAAAACAGTCCTCATGCACACCAGTAGCAAGTTCAACACCAAGTGCTTTATTTACATTTGGCTTTTTAAAGGTTACATCTATACTAAAGAGCTGACAGCAGCACAGCTGTAGTACTGCTAGTGCAGATGCTCTAATCCACTCCCAAGGAATGGAAGTAGCTATGTCAGCAGGAGAACGTCTCCCGCCAACATAGCGCTGTCTACCCCAGAACTTAGGTTAGTACTGCTTATGTCACTCAGGGGGGTGGCTTATTAACATTCCTGAGTGGCATAAATTATACTGACTTAAGTGCTGGTGTAAACAATGTCTCAATATTTGCTCCCCAGAGCATAAGGCTTTTCCCCAAGCCTTTACCTACTACCAATGCATGGTGGGAAATCTCACCTCTCTGATTTCTTGGGCTTCTCTGGCCCCTCCTTCTGGCTTTTTCCCCTCTGTTCTTTTCCTGACTTTCTTTTAGCATTTCCAGCTACGTCACCTAGCTAATTAACTAATCATTTAATACTTAAACAATTATCTTTCAATTTACCTTATGAGGGCATGCTTCCAAAGTGCACAGACTTGAGAGTCAGCCTTGGGCTATTCACACTCTGTCCCACTTACGCTCTGATTTAATTCCAGATCTGAACTCTCTCATTGTCCTTTTGTTTGCTGAGGAGGTAAGCATCCTTTGGGTAAATCAGGTTTTATTTATTTGATTTTCTTAGATTTGATTTGGCTTTTTTTGTGAATGTCTCTAGGTGAGGACTCAAGCCATTTTATTTAGATAGAAAATACCTCAGATGTGTGACAATAACATATACTGGACAGTTGACTGTTCAAATTTTTTTACCGAAGGGTTCCATTAATAATTAGTAAAAGTATTTCATTCTGGGGAGATGGGTGGCTAGCCGAAGAATTTGGGAATGGATCATGGAGTCTTTCACTTCTAGCTCACCGACTTCCAGTCTAGCCCACTTTCCTTTTGAATGAAAAGCTGCTGGCTGTTCTCAAGCCTGAGAACTGTCTACATCACAAAATAATCACATAGGCTGATAACTAACTGCTTAAGACCGGAGGGGCATATTTTCTGTACAGCCCCTCCACCCCTAGTGGTGTCCCCTCCACCGCCACAGAGCTAAGATGTATTGGTGAAACATTGTGGGAAATACTGTATTGCTGCTTTCCATTCAATTGCTTGCAATCCTCTCATTTCATCATCTCTAAAAATAAAATTATGTTGCCTCATTTGCTACAAATCCATAGTTCATATCATAACTCAGAGAGCACCCTTACAAACCACAAGCATACAGTAAATTTTCTTAATCTGAGTATGTATAAGTGTGCCCTTGTATTATTTTATTATCACTATGTAAACACGTTTTAAGTGTGAGGAAGATAGAGAGGAATCAATAGAAAGCATGAGGAAATTTTACACACCCATTATTCCTCAGGATTGTTGCCCTTTTGCTCTGCTGTGGAAGTGTTGTGTGGGTTATTTAAATTAACAGGAAGGGAAAAATTGGTTTCCCCATGAACACAATGTGCATTTTTCAATGAACTCATGCTCATAAATGTTTTCATGTATCAGACTGTATACATATCTATAGGTTTCAGAGTAGCAGCCGTGTTAGTCTGTATTCGCAAAAAGAAAAGGAGTACTTGTGGCACCTTAGAGACTAACAAATTTATTAGAGCATAAGCTTTCGTGAGCTAAGCTGTAGCTCACGAAAGCTTATGCTCTAATAAATTTGTTAGTCTCTAAGGTGCCACAAGTACTCCTTTTCTTTTTGCGTATACATATCTATGTGGGACATAATTCAGAACCTGATCCGTTTGAACATGATCCTGGAAAATTACTGTGTGTCTGTAACGTAGTTTTTGCACAATGGAAAAATACTGCCCCTTCTGAAGGAAAAACTTTCTAGCCAGATTGACTCACTTTCACCAGCATCTCTCATGACGTTGGACATTTCTTAGCAGGCAATATTAATTCATTAAAGTAAATAATGGAAAGGAAATACTTTCTGTTTCCTTTGTGGAATAAATATTGACAGCTAAAAAGTGACCTGGTCTCTTGAGAAGCAAAAATAAAGCAGCAATAATCAGATGAAAGTGCACCATAAGAGAGGGAAGCTACATGAGGGATTAGTGAACAAAGCTAATATTCACCATAATAATTAATAAATGCATTACAAAAATGAGAGAACAAAAGAGGAGACAGGTGTAATGGGATGATTCTGTATAATACTGGTCTGTAAAAATATTTCAAGATCAATGCTCTTAAGTGATTCTTAACTATCAGTAGGATTTATACCTGTATACTGACGAAGCTCCCATGTTTTTCAATACAAATTGCTCTCTTATGGGTCTGTTTTCATTAAATGATAGAATAATAGCATTAACAGTTGCGAGCATTAGGAATCTGTTTCATAGTGCATCTACACTGGAAAAATAGTTGGCCTTAATATGAAAATATTCCTATACCTATATTCTATGAACAGGTCTATATGATTAAGGCAATTTACCCCCTGCCTTGCAGGCTCAAAAGTGAGTCGGACAGCAGGAGAAAGAGGAGCCATAGGTTTTCTAAGGATTGCCTCCCTTCCTTTCCCTCCCCTTCCCCAGTTGTTGGTACTCATGAGTTTGAGTAGGATGGGGGACTCTTTGGCTGGACAGAAGGTGTGACAGATTTTTGTTACCAATCTGCCTGAGGTGTCAGGTGATCAGGCTGAGGCCACAGGATTGTTTGGGGAGGAGATGACGGAACACACAAAGTGTCTAAATTATAAAGCCTTATTAATAAAATAATACAGTAACAGCAGAGAGTGCTGAGAGTGGGTCACCACGTCACTCAGAGGAAGGAAGAAAGCATTAGTGCCCCAAGCCCTAACCCACTTTCATCCTCACACCCGCAGTAACCTAGGCTGGCCAAGCCTGGGAGTAATGTAAGAAGGAAAGGGGGAGGGGTGGACAGGAGTTCTTGTCCTGTGCACACAGGTCGTCCAGGATCAGCTATTGATCTCCAACTTGTTGTGGCTCTTGAGAGGGTTTTTATGTCCTGGATTCTTTTGTGGGTGTTTTCGTTCGGTGGCTTCTGTTCCTAGTGCTCTTTGTACCAGTCCAAACAGGCTCGCTGTGGCCTCCTCAGCTTTCCCAAAACACACCGGCTCCAGAGACTTTGTTTTCCCCCTGTTGATCTTCGCCATCTCATTCATTCTTACTGTAATCTCTGCAGCCCTGCTCCGCTTCGTTCTCCTCTTCTCATGGCTGGTGGGGTGAGGTTTGGTAAGATGTGAATGCAGCTGCTGACTTCTCGTCAAGCCTATGACCTTGGACCGGGGCCAGTGTCTTACCTTCAGATGGAGCTAGCTGAGGTGTCGAGTTAACCCATTCTCTGCTCTCTCTCTCCCTCCCTCTTCAGCCTTTTGTAACCTGCAAAGGAACCTTTCACCCACACTCACACCTTTAACCCTTCCCAGAATACTTTGCAATGCCTACAATAACATTAGCAATATACAATGCATATACAATGCTGATCTGCCTCTCAGGGGACCCCCTGAGCGAGGGGGCCATTGTGGTGTGACAAAGGGTGCAGTATGGGCTTAAAACCCTTCCCTCTATCTCCGACTATTCTGTACCTTGAGCAAATACTTTCCCCTCCTCACCTTGGAATTAGTGTAGGACTGGGTTTGGAGGCCTTGCCATGGACATCATGCTAATTGCCTTCTTGTGGCTGGCAAGAAATGTTTTGCTCATTGCCAGATTGGTCTGGCTAAGAGGTTTGGGTTGGTTGTTTTTGTTTTTTTGTTTTTTGTATTCCCTTTGGCAGCCTAGGGACCTGGTGGGTAGGTTAGATCATAAAATTCATGTTACAAGTTGACAGGCACCCAGTGTAGGTAATCATTGAACGCAGGGGAGTGGGAAAAATCTGGTTCCAGAATTGGAAGTAGATTCAGACACATCTGCGAAAGAAGGGCGTGATGGGGATCCTATGTCTGGTACAATGATAATTCAGCCCTTTCTATCGCACTTCCTTTAAGCTACACACAAGAGATGGGTAGCAGGGTGCTGTTAGATGTTTTTGCTGTGTGTGTGTTCTCCTTGTGTGATGCCCCAGCTCTGCACAGACAGGCAGCACAGCAGACCTTGAGCAAGCTGCTCAATGACCACAATATCTGTTAAGGTACAAAGGCACCAGGCCAGGTGTATTGTCGACAAAGCATGGTAATAGTACCTGGAAGATTCTACGAGGATCCTAAGACATATATGTCAGTGACAATGGATGCAGCTTAGTGAACTGTGGGACACTCCATTTCCCCCTTGGCTGGACAAAGGTACTCCATCTGACATACATCTTTATATCCTCATAAAAACAAGTTATGTATTGCCTCTGACATAGTTAATTACTGCCCCTGATGGGGCTAGTTACCACCTATTTCCTTGTACATGTTGGTTCAATCAAAACTTCTCTATTATGTATGGTTATCCTGACCCTCTATTTTATGAGGACTCAGTGTGTTTCTGTTATCCTTAGGGAATGTTTTTATACCATCCTTAATATCAGGATGTTTTGGTACCACTTAATATCAGGATGTGTTTGCATGAGTACTCTGTGCTTAGCACTTCTTTGGAATGTGTATTTCTGCAATATCAACCCTGTTCTTGCCAAATACTGTGAGCAGGTCCTGCCTCACACCGGGCCTCTGATACAAGGGCTTATGTCTCAGGCTCTCTTCCTGCTGCAGAGGTTATTTGTGTGGAAGGGAATGGGGCTGAGGTCAGCCCTTCCCCAGGTGATACAGATTACAGAAGGAAGTATGACCTTCACTAGGAGAGTTATTGCTGGATATTTCCAAGATGATGTTGTTAATACAATTGTAGTCAAGCTAAACACACATGCCTGCCTCTTGTATTCCACCCTAGCTAGGATAGTAGCATATTGTAGGGGATAGATGGACAAAGCAGGTTTGTACAATGCAATCTTTTTACTGATGTTACCTCTACAGAGCAAATATGATTGAATGAGAATAAGACTACTTCTTCTGTGCATCAACAAATCAATAGCTTACTAACTCCAACATCTTTTGCTCACTATAGGAGATCTTTGATTACTACTTTTAATTTTATAAGGTCAAACCTGTGCATGCAGGTTCAGGAGACTCTCCTTAATTCCCAGAGCAATTTTGGCTTCTACCAGTATATCATTTCAAGCTGTAATTTTTAGGCACAAACTTGAAACCCTATTATTTATTAATCCTTGTTATAAAAGGAAACTGTTGGTTTCATCCAATTATGGAGTTTTACACACTACAAAGAATAAATCCAAGACCATATTCTCTTGGTTGCCATTACTGTGATAGCTGGATCATCTGCCTGTCTAACTGTATCTTGAATCATAATATTATTTTGTTATCATGAATCTAAGCTCTTATTAACTGAAGTGCTTTAATTTGTGGATAGCATTTTTTTTTTATTCTTAAACAATGAGAATAGCAGATGACTCACCAAATTGGTATTACATTAGAGCTGTCTCAAAATCAGCTGGAAAAAAAATCAAGCAGACAAACTCACATAGGCTTCTCTTCAAGTAATAGTATTACCTGTTCCTCAGCATAAGGTGTTTTTTATAATTTTTAATGTTCTTCTCTTTGTGTATGTAATATCACATTTTAATTTACATGTTTTCCTTTTTAGATTTAGTTTTCTTTGGAGATCATTAATCATTGTGCAAGAGAAGGGAAACAGAGGGACATAAGTGGCAAAAGACAAGCTAACCCTTTTGATACAATTTACTAACACAACGGATCACACTGAAAACATCTCTTAAAGAAACATGACAATTTAAAGAATAAAATTTCCCAGGCACAAAATTAATAACAATTTAGCTCTTTTAAGTGAATGCTAGGTGAGATTGATTGACTGTTCCCAGGGAATGAAATAAATCAATTTTAAAAAGGAACATTACGATTCCAACTCATAAATATACTGGGACTTTTCTGCTCCACTCTCCTTCATGCCATTCTGCTTTGAACATCTCTCAGAATGACCAACATCCATTACCAATTATTTTAGGGCACTATTAAGCATGCTCTCGGAGCCAGAACATCATCATTTACCAAAGGAATGACTAACAAGCAGTTAAGGAGCTGAAATACATACATGTATATGATACATTGAGAGTACCAAACAACCAAAAGGAACCAATTGAAAAAAGTAGTTTGAATGTATATAATCCAAAAAGCTGAAGCATTGGCGTGGCACAAAGTTGTTGCATGCTGGAAGCCAGTGTTTTTAGAAGGAGCAACTCCATTTTCTTGCTGGATTAACTTGTGGTGGTGTGTTGTATGCAAGTTAATGATAACTCAAGATTGTTGAATAGGCTAAATTAGAATTATGTAATCAAAGATTATCAGAAATTACCTTCACTGGGAGAGTTATTGCTATAGTTTATAGAAAAAATAGATCCATTACCACCCTTTGATGTAAGATAAAGAGCTGTGTCTCTTCTTCATTGTAATTGGAGGAGCGCACAGTTTCATTCCTCAACTAAGTTCCAACACCAGTGACAGTATATAGGATTTTCAAACAAAGGCACCCTCATTGCCAAAAGAAATGTACGTTGTGTTGTCATTTCTAAACATTCTCAGTTTACTAGATTTATGTGTGAAGACATAATTATTTACAGCTGAGAGGACTAACAATTCTTCAGGATAATATCTTTCAGTAGGTCTTTCTTCCCCCATAATCATTCTTCCCTATCTGTTGTAACAATCATCCCTTATCAGTTTATATATGTGTATGTAAGCATTGTGTGTGTGTGTGTGTGGTTCCCTGAGATTATCTGAAGATTTATCGATAGACGGCATGGATTATTACAGAGGTTCTCAAAATTTTTCTTTCTGAGGCCACCCTCAAAATGCTATAAAAACTCCATAGCCCACCTGTGCCCTAACAGCTGGTTTTCTACATATAAAAGACAGGGCCAGCATTAAGGGGTACCAAGCATGGCAATTGCCTGAGACCCCATGACACAGATGCTGCTGCAAAACTATGTTGCTCAGGCTTCGGCTTCAGTTCCAGGTGGTGGGGCTCAGGGTCCTGTGCTTCAGTCCCATGCAGTGTGGTTTTTGCTTTCTGCCCTAGGCCCCAGTGAGTCTAATGCTGGGCCTGCTTGATGGACCCTCTGAAACCTGCTCGCAGCCCTGGATCCCTGGTTGAGAACCACTGGATTATTAGATACAGTCTAACCCACAGAATTCCTAAATAGGGTTACTTATTGGTCAAGAACCAGTGTTCTTTGCCTTAGAATTCAACACTCTCTTTGTTAATGTCATAAATATTCTCAATAATCATCTATATAAATGAATCAAATGTACAAAAAGAAAAGGATTTAAAGGATTAATATTTACTAACAGATACTAAAAGGTGAAATGTTGTTACTATTGAAGTTCATGACAAAATTCCTATTGACTTCAATAGGGCCTTGGTGTTTAGTGAAGATTTCTCCCGCCCCCATATCAAAGTCCAGTAAAAATGCCTCTGTAGGGCTGGAGCCATTCAACACTAACCATCTCTGATCTCCCCATTTGCATTATCCATTATTCAATGGAATCATCTGTAACTATTTTGACCTGGCCGAGATGAGAGGTTGTGAACTTTTTTGAGAACCCTTTAAATGAGTTAATGTTGAACAAATTTCTGCTATCTCAGATTCTGTTAGGGGGATCATGTCTTGCAACATAAGGTAATGGCTCCAGTTGCACCATTCTACTGATTTGTAAACTTGAGAAATTTTGACAAGTAATGTATTGTTCCAGTTGATACCACTTGAGATACTTTGTAATAAATATTTTATACTGAAACACTGGATTTTGATTTTTAAATCACTTCCCAGAGCTTGTGTGTACCCAAACATTAAGTGTTTTAATTTTCTTGTCATGTTTAAAGCAACATATTAAACTGAGCTGCATATTTTTGTCCAAATATGGAACAGGTACAGCTTTATGTTTTGACTAGAAAACATTAGGCTCACTCTCAAAAGCCAGCTAAAATCACCGCAGAAAAGCACAGAATGTGTATTACAAGAAACCAAATGGCAAAACTTTATATTTCATATCTTTAGGCAGAGGGGAGGTGGTAATGATTTTTGAAATGATAGGGCGGTAACTGTAATGTGATGATATAATGCTTGTGCCTGGAGGTTTAATTAACACCACTCTCCCCAAAACACACACACATCGTTTCTGATAGGCTATATGACTTTCCAATTATATGCTGTACAAGGTTTAGGTGAATATGGTGTGCATAGTACCTGAGCTAAGTATTGAGCTATGGGACTAAAATTATATTTAGTGGCAGGAGAAATTTATTGCAAATTCCAGCCAGAAATTGAATGGTTACATTTTCACATCACAGATGAAAGATACAGTAACCTTGACGATCAAACTAAGAAATATTTCAGAACACAATTGCACATTTTCTAATGAAATGACAAAGTTGTTTCCACTCTGGAAAGTGTTTTTGACAAAGTTCCATAATTGAGGTTAATGACAACATCTAAAGGGGCAGGAGTCATGGAATAAGAGGAAAGTTGGCTCAGAAAATTAGATATCATAAAACAAAAGTGAGTAGTTTTAACTGGATAATCCTACTTTGGAAGGAGCAGTAAATAATGTTGAACCATGAAAACAGATAAAAAAAGTCATTAAGAGAATCCTATCTGCTTTGTCATCCAGGAGTAAAGAAAATAAATAAAGATGAGATGGGACTGAAATACTTGGATCAAGACCAGTTATAGATAGTTGCGATCAAAATACCTGCAGTTATGTAACTGTAGCCTCTTGGCATCTAACAATAAACAAAACTGTAAATTGGATTTCTTGATACCAGAAGAATCTATGATTGCACCCAGTGTTGGTTTCTTGGTATTCAGCACCCTAGGATGAAGAAAAACAGGTATGCAAATAAGGAAAAAGAAAAGGAGTACGTGTGGCACCTTAGAGACTAACAAATTTATTTGACCATAAGCTTTCGTGAGCTACAGTGAGCTGTAGCTCACGAAACCTTATGCTCAAATAAATTTGTTAGTCTTTAAGGTGCCACAAGTACTCCTTTTTGCGAATACAGACTAACACGGCTGCTACTCTGAAACCTGTCAAATAAGGAAAGAACATTTTCTCCTTTTGTTGAAGCAAATGGTATGCAACTTGTTCTAAAGACAGGTAAGCAGAAGTCCACATGCATCACATTTGTGCCATGCCTTCTCTCATTAAGTTCCTCTCATAAACCTGCCAATATACAAAACTGAGATGAGCAAAGTAGAGGTAGATCTGCTGAGATTCTCCTTCCTTGTCAAGATGATTCAGTGATTAAAGCACATACATTCTCTTGGTGACCCTGACCACTGCATTGATCTTTAACAATAAATAAACTTGTAATGCTATGATGTGTGAATCAACACTCAGTAGTAATCTTAAATTTACTACAGTTACTGTTGCTAATAGGGCCAGAGATTAAGGATATTTCCTTAGCCTGCCAACTGCACTACACAGGCCCTTCTTCCAGTATCTTAGATCCACTGAATATGTTCAAGATACAGTGAATACTACAAGTTTCTTTTAAGTTACTAAAACCATAATGTTTTTTGTTTTCAATTCTGAATGTTTAGTTTCTTCAAAAAGATGAGAATAGAATGTATGCAAGAGAGCACCTCTTCTTAAAGATCGTATTTCTGTTACTAGAGATGAACAAACTACAAAAATTCAGAACTGGATTTGGAATACTAAATTTGAGTATGTTCACAAGTTTTGATTAAGACAGTTTTACAGCATCACTGATTACAGAAATCATATTTCTAAATTATCTCATTAACTAGCATTGAAAGCTGCTTGACAGAATATAGCGATGCAAGATTAGACACATTCCATAGGAAATTATGTAACACAGGTTTCTCTTTAATAAGTAATGAATTTGAGAACCATACTGTGTTAAGAAAACAGATTCAAGTCCACAGCATACAATAAATCGGGGTCTAAATTCTTATTGCGTCCTATCACTGTAACACCTTAGTATATGGTTTGCATTACAAGGAGCTCATTATGCCCCACATGATTCCAGATTGCAAAAGATAACAATCACTTGTTCTCTTTAAAATAAATTATTCATAGGTAGGAAAATGAATAGTGCCCTTTATGAAGTTTCTGTACCTGTAGCAAACACAACTTAATTTTTCATCTTCAAGACTGTGAAAGTTTGATTAAAATATTAGTGTTTTTACTAATCTCCATCGGTTCAGTAGTCTGTCCACTTTGTTAATAAAAATGAATGGCTATGAAGGATTTATTATTATGTAATGCAAGTATGTGAGTGCAACTAAACATGTCCAACAGATCTGAAGAACATAAGATTAGTTTGAAGATTAAATTCCATTTACTTTCTTATCAGGTTGTTCCATACTGATCACATACAATAAATGATTGCTATTTATAGAAGCAACACACAATGGTTCCACCTAACTTACCTTGCAAGAATATATATTTACAATTACTACAGAATCTTGAGATACTCTGTTACAACTTTATTTTAAGCAATGGATGCAAATTATATGAAAACCTTTTAGTAAATTTCATGAAGTATCAAATTGCCTTGGACAACTACAATTACCCCTGAAAAAAAATAATTTATTGAAATCCTTGCATACAGTATAAACCCTTGGAAAAAGAGCAAAACATTTTGCAATAAGTTGTGCAACTTGAGAGATGTTAAATGACTTTTCCATAGATTGACATTGGTCTTGTCTTGTCTTGTTCTAATTCACAGCAAAAGCCTAGTCAGAATTGTTGGCAGGTTCAAAGTCATATAATTTAAAGATTAATCCACATTCTATACACAGTACATGAATCACGGATAGCCTATAATTTTACTATATGAACATTTGAAAATGAGGAACAAGTTATAAGATGTCCTAAAAAATGTCCATTCAAATAATTTTATAGCACAGTGAATCAGAAAAACAATGTTAAAAATAAATCTGATCATGCAGAGAATGGGACACTATGCCACCAACACTGCTGTCCTTTTCCACCATTGCGGTCAAGGAAAGGAACAGGAAAAAAAGTTTGAATGCAATCCTTTATTCATTTTAGAGTTTAGGCTAGATAAGTCTACTTTGTGCATCATTTAAATGACTAGATTTTAATATACATTCTATATTTTAAATTAGATCTAAAAATAAGAACTAACCATATTTAACTCTAAATTAATAACCTCTCAAATCCATGCTCCTTAATTTGTCTTGTAAAACTAGAAAGTAGTCAGTTTCATATATATAATTTCCATTAACATAAGAAAATTCAATGAACATGATTTGCAATATTTGAGCATCAAAAGAAAAGGAAGACTTCATTTTATTTATGACTGCTCCTTGATAACATGGCAGATGTTTTAAATCTGGAAATCATCTGAGATACCCCAAAAATCTAGAGGGCAATAAGCTTATAGGTAGTGCCTGTGAGCAACAACCTCTTTTTCCCCCCCTCTTAAAATCAGTAAAAACAAAATTCAAAGTGGTTTCTGCTATTATATACTTATAAATGGGCTCTTCTTTGGGGAGATGCACAAAATCTTGACAAAACTGAATTAAAGTTCTACCTGTTGAGATGAGGCATGAATGAGCTAGGTCTAACAAATTTAAATCAAGAATCTATTCACTTGTCTTCTTCATCATCATCATCCCATGATGTCTCTGGCATTTAGGGCAGCGATGAAGCTCCTCCACTCCTGTCTGTTTCTGGCAAGTCTTTCAATGGTTTCCCAGCTGTGCCCCAGGTTTTTCAGCTCAGCTTCCACAGCTGTTTGCCATGTTGTTTTCAGACAGCCTCATTTTTGCTTGCTTTGTGGTGTCCATCTTATTGCTACTCTGGTGATGGAATCAGTTTCCATCAGAAGCACATGGCCAATCCATCTCCAATGCCTCCTGGCAATGATGGTGCTCAGATGCTCTTGGCTGCACTATGTGAATAGATCTTGGTTTGAGATTTTTCTGGGCCAAAAGAAATGGAGGATTTTTCTGAGGCAGGTCGTATGGAATGAAGACAGTTTGGACGTATCATACTTTCTCATTCCCCAGCATTCTGCACTATCAATTAATGTTGAAAGTATGCAGCTCTGATAAGTTTTGAGTTTGGTTTTGGTGTTGTATTTTAATGATTTCCAGACTATTTAAGCTCCTGAAGGTGTTCCTGGCTTTATTGATTTTGTTCCGAATGTGCTGGCTTGTTCCACCGTTTTGTCTGATGCTGCTGCCAAAGTATATGAATGGTTCTACATTAGTGAGAACATGATCTGCTATACATACTGGGGATGGTGAGGTAAAATTAAAGGTCATGATATCTATCCTATTGCGGTTGATTTTCAGTCCAATTTGTTGGCTGAATGCATTGAGTCAAGTTGCTTTTTCTTGTATATTGTGTTGGGTATGTGGTAGGAGAATGAGATCATCTGCGAAGTCCAGGTCTTCAACGGATGAAAAGGGTGTCCATTTAATACTTCTTGGCATGCCTTCTGTTGTATGCTGCATTATCCAGTTAATGGCAATGTTGAAGACGACTGCAGACATGACACACTCCTGATGTACTCTTGTTTTGACTTCAAAACTGAGCTCACTGCGATCTACATGGCATGTAAAGTTGAAATAGAAGCTTTTGATTATATGGAGAGGGATTCCATATGCCCACAGAATGCACCATAGGCTGGTCCTGTGAATGCTATTAAAATCTTTCTCAAAGGCTATGAAGTTTATGTAGAGTTACCATTGCCATTCTAAGCATCGTTCTGTTATGTTTCAGAGAGTGAAGATTTGGTCTGTGCATCCACGCCCTTTCCGAAAACCAGCTTGCTCTTTTCTGAGAATGCTATCAACTGCTTCTGATATATGCTGGACTATGATCTTACACAATACTTTGCTTGGCACAAATAGAAGTGTGATTCCATGCCAGTTATTACAATCACAGAGTTCCTTTCTTTGGTGTCTTCACTATAACCCCATTGGTCCACTCATCTGTCACCTTTTCCCTTTCCCAGACTGATGTAAATAGAGGGGCCAGGATAGATGTTGCTAACCTTGAACAATCATGCATTCAAGTTATCCTTGCCAGGAGCTTTCCCATTTTTAAGGATTTGATGGCTTGAATGATCTCTTCCTTAGTTGGGGTGTCTGTGTTGATATCAAGATCTTCTTCTGCCTCCTGGATGTTTGCTTCCCCTTTTGGTGGCTCCCTGTTCAGCAATTCTTTGAAATGCTCTGTCCAGCGCATTTCTTGTTCTTTTTCTGTTGTTAGGAGGTGGCCTTGTTTGTCCCTGATAAGAGTGTGTCTTGGTATCTGCTGTTTACCACTGATAAGCCATGTCATTTTGTAGATGGTTCCTTGTTCACCAAGGGCAGCTGCATCCTCGGTTTGTGTTGCCAGATTATCAATATGATGCCATTTGTCTGCTCCCACAAAGCATTTGACCTCCTGGTGTACCTTGCTATACTGCTCATGGTATTTGTCCTTTAGCTTCTGGGATTTTGTGTCAAAAACTCTCTCATCTGGTTTCTATGGCATTCCTTGTGCTGAGTGTATCCACTCCTTCGTTCTCTTCTGCCTGTAGCCTAGACAGGCTTCACTGCTCTGTTTATAAATTACTGTTTCTTTGTCCCACTTCTTGTTGATCTCCTCATCTGCATTTCCCTCCTTTTCATCAAGATCTGCAAGTTCCTGAAACCTGTTCTTCAACTGCAGAATTAAAGCTTTCTGTATTTCAGGAGTCTTTAGCTTGTCAATTTCATAACATCTATGTCCCTTGTTTGGTGGACCAACACTTCTCAGTTTTAGCTTGATGGAGGCTGTCACAAGGTGGTGGTTGCTGCCAACATCTGCACCCCTTCTCACTTTCACATCTGTCAGTGAGTATCACCATTTTTCATTTATCATAAATGGTCAGTCTGGTTCTTATCTCTGCCATTTAGAGAACACCATGTCAGCTTGTGAATTTCACAATGTTGAACTAGGATTCTGCCGATGACTAGGTCATTCATATTGTAGAAATCAACAAACCTCTCTCCGTTTTCATTCATGGTGCCACACTGATGTCTTCCCATTGCTCTGTCATTGTTTGTGTTGTCCTTGCTGACCTTGGCATTCAGGTTTCCCATGACAATAATTAGGTCAGGGCGCGGTACTCTCTCTAATTCCACCTGTAATACAAGGTAGAATTTGTCCTTTACTTCTTCATCACTGTAATTTGTCAGAGTATAGCACTGAATAAGGGTGATATTGTGTTTTCCTTTCAGTTTGGCTCTCATAAGTCTGCTGCTGCTGGACTTCCATTCAAGCAGGAAATGCTCCACTCCCTTCACCTAAAGGATGGCAACACCCTCATGGTGTTGTCCATTATTGCGTACAAAATATAGCAAAGTTTCTCCTGAGGCTGTTAATCTTCCTGATCCCATCCATCTGCTCTTGCTGATACGCAGGATGTGTAAGCTCTAGCATCTCATCTCTGCTGTGACCTCAGCTAGCTTCCCTGTTTTGTACATTGTCTGTACGTTACAAAAACCAAGTTTGTTTTTTTGTCTTGGTGTTTAGCACTTCAGTCTTCATGTCAGTGGCTTCCTTTAAGCTTTCACCACTGGCAGTCATAGGTGTCTGACTCCTGAAGGCCATCACACACAGTAATGGTTGATTTCTCCACCTCTGGTTCCAAAACAGTTTGTTTTTGTTTTGTTTTGTTTTTTTTACAGGACAAGGTTATCAGCCCTATGCCTAATCCCCAACCTGGAGGACCAAGGTGCCTGTTTTGTCTGGCTCCTCCCACACAGACCAATCTGGCAAAAAGCCCCTGCCGACACAGACTCAGGGGATCATTAGAGTATGCAAGCTGTCCTGCCATGACAGGGCCCGGACATCAGAAGACAGCCACTTGTCTTCAGCTGAGGTTAAATCTTGTGTATTCTAATGGTCTTCAAGCACCCTGAAATTTGGACCCTATAACTTGCTAGTATGTTTGATACAGGCAAGCAGACAGCATACGTAGGCCCAGCATGAAGGCAACTGAACACCAAAGTCCTTTATGAGGAGGGTAGTGTCAAGGGCACCAATTCTTTATAAATCATGAGTGCTGGTAACACTAACTCAGGCTCCTGTAGACTCCTAAGGCAAGGCACTTTGACCCAGATTGATACTGCTGAATGATGTTTCACAATCAGTTTTGTGCCATTTGAAGTATATTGCCAGACAATGGCCGGATCTTTCACATGCTTGTCTGACTACAATGAATTATAGCTTCATCACATGACAGTGGGACTATTTTCATGTACTTAACTTATTAAGTCAGTCAGGGTACAGGAGAAGCCCTGTAGAAAGAGAAAGAATACTTGTTGCTCTGGTGGAACTCTTCCTGTCCATAGACAAGGGAAGTGCATTTGTACTCTACCAGATCACTCTGTACTAGTTAATACCCCTGATTACTTATTCTCCTATCCATTTCTAAGGTACTGGAAAGGTGTACAGAAACACATTGACATGGATTTAGGTTATTCCTCTCAGACCAAGCCTAGAGGGTCATCGTGACCAACTGTTTTTCAGCCTCCAGAGCCAGCAGCATTTAGGTCCTATGAGGCTCAGTTGTCATCCCAACATTATTCACCGTTTATATGGAGCTGTTGGGAAACCACATGGACTGAAGTGTCAGTAGTACAGAGAAGACATCCATCTCTATTCCTTTTCATTAGATATAAATGGTATCCTCTCCCAGGCTTCTCAGCATATAGCCAAAAATCTGCATTTGAATGAAGAACAGCTGATTAAAGCAGAACCCAGGCAAGATTGAGGTGACACTGCGAGGGACGGAGAGGAAGACAGACAGTGAAATACATTCAAATGTTCCAACTTTATTATTGGAACTAGAAATGACAAAGTATTTGAAATGTTCCCAGCCCCCACAATAAAAACTGTACTTTTGAAAAATGTAAGTTTAGAAAAAAGTTTCAATTTAAATGTTCCATTTTTTAAAATAAAGCAGAATTTTTAATTTTTTCCCCAAGATATAAAAAAAATAGTTGTTTTCCAAGTTGAAAACTGCACATTATTGAGCATTGAATTTTATCTCCAGTTCTCCCCCCCCCCCGACACACACACTTTTGTCTCCCTTTTTCCATCTTGCTTTCCCCCTACTTTCTCTCCTTTTGGCAATGAAAGAAAGGGGGCTGAGGGCAGAAACAAAAAACTTTGAAAAAAAAATTTCCTGAAAACTTTCAAAAAAGATTGTATTTAAAAAAACATGTTGAAAAATATACAATTTTAAAAATCAGTTTTAATTGCAATTTGTTATATCTAGGAATGAAAGCCACACACTCTGTAAAACCTTAGTCTGACGCAACCAGCAGGAAATCATTTTCTTAGCAATATGTGTCATTATAAAGACACAATGATCTGTCATTTGCACTGGCCCCTCAACTGAATCCAGACACTGGGTAAAGATCTATTATTAATAACTATTAATATTATTAATAACTATTGTGATTACCTTCTGTGTGTCTATCTTCCAGAGACAAATGGAGCTCTCTTGATGAAAGAGCTGAGAAAACATTTGAGCTATTAAGCTCTGAGTGCAAACTGTAAAAGTCTTCAGATATGTTTAGTTTCCTTAGTTCAATTTGGTAAACTTTTCTTTTTACCTTTAAGGTTAGGCATGGGCCCTGAGGTGTCACATTTAAACTTTGGAGATTAAAAACGACACCAACATAATAAATACCGTTATCTTCAGCAGCACAAACTTCAGGGGAGTGATCAGATTGAAAAATTTGTGAGGTAGCATATTTCTACTGTTTTTAGGCCCAATTCAGTACACTATTAAACACATATTTAAATCCCACTGCAGTCAATTATTTACTTAATCTGAAGCAGGACCCCTTAATGAGCTTATTTGCCATGAGAAGAAAATAAAGACACTGAATCCTTTTACGTGTATGCCCTCTTCTTTTTCAGGTGGAGATGGACCCTAAGTCAACAGGTTCCGACCCAGATCTAGACTTTGTCAAACCAGTCTGATCTGGTGCTCTGGTCTGAGTCCATCTGTTTTCAATCTTAGCATCAAGAAGCAGAACTTTATTTTATAGATCTATTCTGAGCTCCCAGAGCCTGTTTTTTCAGCAGCATAGCAGAAAAGTGAATCAGCACAGAAGCTCACAGACAAGCAAACATCTAGCATAGAAACCACTGAAACAGAACATCTGTCTCACATTGCTCTACACAGGTACTCAGTTTTAAGAGAAGAAAAGGAGTTCTTGTGGTACTTAGAGACTAACAAATTTATTTTTGTTCCCTAAAAATAGTGTGAATATTATCCAAGGTGGTAAGGATTATAATTGTTTATTTATTCAGCTCCTCTAAGTCTGCAAGGCATCCAACGGAATACATGGGGGTCACAGTCCAGCAACAAAGAACCTACATTATATAGGAAAGGGGTGGACATACAACCAAACAGTTTGAACTATGCTAGGCATATGTTTGTGTTGTTCCAAGATATATTTATTTTTTAATTAACCACATTCCTCCTTCTTTCATAAATGTTGGTACCCCAGTCTTCCCATGCATACTGCCACCTATTTCAGCTATTACCAGTAAATAAATTCTGCTTTGGCCCTGCTAACTCCATGCCATAAATTTAGTAGAGAAAAGAAAAAAACAGGCCACCCAGAATGCGGATATATTAGTCAAAGTGCTCAAAGTACTTTCAAAGGTTTCTGGGGCCATCCCTCAAGAATCCTACTGTTTTCGCTTCCATTCTGCTTTCTCTCCTTCACCTTCCTCAGCTTTGCAATATATCTCAAATTGCCATGTCATCCTCTTCCTCCTCCGAGAGTGTATTCAATTTTCTATATATTCATACAACTATAAATGTTTTCGTAATAGCTAAGTTTTCACTGTTGATTCTTGTTTTATACAGTGAAAAAGTCAGAATAATCAATATCTCTCTCTTTTTGAGTACCCTTCAGTTTATTTGTATATGAAAGGTCAGCTCTTCTGCTCATGGAAATGGATGTAGTTGATTTACTGGGGATTTTGGCCATATATTGAAAAATCACATACCCCCACAGCTAAACAATTACCCAGGCTTTGTGAAGAGATTCTCTGTGGGAAACAGGAAGGAAAAAATTGCCTCAGGACTCAATAGCAACAGAGCCCCACAGTGGATTTGACAGAAACTTCAGGGCTACAATAGCTTCCTTATATTCCATAGACTCATACAAAGGATGGGGAGAATAGCCAATTGATCTAAATAACCATAGATGCACCACCTCTGCCTTCACATCCCCTTTCTGCATGAACAAAGAAGGCCTTCCCAGGGAGCACAGCTCTTTGGAAGGTTTCAGAGCAGCAGCCATGTTAGTCTGTATTCGCAAAAAAGAAAAGGAGTACGTGTGGCACCTTAGAGATTAACAAATTTATTTGAGCATAAGCTTTCGTGAGCTACAGCTCACTTCATCAGATCCATTCGGTGGAAAATACAGTGGGGAGATTTATATACACACACAGAGAACATGAAAGAATGGATTTTATCATACACACTGTAAAGAGAGTGATCACTTAAGATGAGCTATTACCAGCAGGAAGCGGGGGGGGAAAAAGAGGAAAACCTTTTGCGGTGATAATCAAGGTGGGCCATTTCCAGCAGTTAACAAGAATGTCTGAGGAACAGTGGGGGGTGGGGTGGGGGAAGAAATAACATGGGGAAATAGTTTTACTTTATGTAATGACTCATCCACTCCCAGTCTCTATTCAAGCCTAAGTTAATTGTATCCAGTTTGCAAATTAATTCCAAATCAGCAGTCTCTCATTGGAGTCTGGTTTTGAAGTTTTTTTGTTGAAGGATAGCCACACTCAGGTCTGTAACCATGTGACCGGAGAGATTGAAGTTTCTCCGACTGGTTTTTGAATGTTATAATTCTTATCGTCTGATTTGTGTCCATTTATTCTTTTACGTAGAGACTGTCCAGTTTGACCAATGTACATGGCAGAGGGGCATTGCTGGCACATGATGGCATATATCACATTGGTAGATGCGCAGGTGAACGAGCCTCTGATAGTGTGGCTGATGTGATTAGGCCCTATGATGGTGTCTCCTGAATAGATATGTGGACAGAGTTGGCAACGGGCTTTGTTACAAGGATAGGTTCCTGGGTTAGTGGTTCTGTTGTGTGGTGTGTGGTTGCTGGTGAGTATTTTCTTCAGGTTGAGGGGCTGTCTGTAAGCAAGGACTGGCCTGTCTCCTGTGAGAGTGATGGGTCATCCTTCAGGATAGGATGTAGATCCTTGATGATGCGTTGGAGAGGTTTTAGTTGGGGGCTGAAGGTGATGGCTAGTGGCGTTCTGTTATTTTCTTTGTTGGGCCTGTCCTGTAGTAGGTGACTTCTGGGTACTCTTCTGGCTCTGTCAACTCTTTCTTCACTTCAGCAGGTGGGTATTGTAGTTGTAAGAATGCATGATAGAGATCTTGTAGGTGTTTGTCTCTGTCTGAGGGGTTGGAGCAAATGTGGTTATATTGTAGAGCTTGGATGTAGACAATGGATCGTGTGGTGTGATCTGGATGAAAGCTAGAGGCATGTAGGTAGGAATAGCAGTCAGTAGGTTTCCAATATAGGTTGGTGTTTAGGTGACCATCGCTTATTAGCACCGTAGTGTCTACAACCTCTCCTGAAGGACGACCCATCACTCTCACAGATCTTGGGAGACAGGCCAGTCCTTGCTTACAGACAGCCCCCCAACCTGAAGCAAATACTCACCAGCAACCACACACCACGCAACAGAACCACTAACCCAGGAACCTATCCTTGCAACAAAGCCCGTTGCCAACTCTGTCCACATATCTATTCAGGGGACACCATCATAGGGCCTAATCACATTAGCCACACTATCAGAGGCTCATTCACCTGCACATCTACCAATGTGATATATGCCATCATGTGCCAGCAATGCCCCTCTGCCATGTACATTGGTCAAACTGGACAGTCTCTACGTAAAAGAATAAATGGACACAAATCAGATGTCAAGAATTATAACATTCAAAAACCAGTCGGAGAAAACTTCAATCTCTCCGGTCACACGATTACAGACTATCCTTCAATAAAAAAACTTCAAAAACAGACTCCAATGAGAGACTGCTGAATTGGAATTAATTTGCAAACGGGATACAATTAACTTAGGCTTGAATAGAGATTGGGAGTGGATGAGTCATTACATAAAGTAAAACTATTTCCCCATGTTATTTCTCCCCCCACCCCCCACTGTTCTTCAGATGTTCTTGTTAACTGCTGGAAATGGCCCACCTTGATTATCACCACAGAAGGTTTTCCTCCTTCCCCCCCTCCTTCCTGCTGGTAATAGTTCATCTTAAGTGATCACTCTCCTTACAGTGTGTATGATAATATCCATTGTTTCATGTTCTCTGTGTGTGTATAAATCTCCCCACTGTATCTTCCACCGAATGCATCCGATGAAGTGAGCTTTAGCTCACGAAAGCTTATGCTCAAATAAATTTGTTAGTGTCTAAGGTGCCACAAGTACTCCAGCTCTTTGGCACAAAGCCATGTAGTCTCTCTAAATAGACTCTAAAATTAAATCCTGATCTTTTCCTTTCACTGCCTGCCTTCCAATCTCAAGAAACCACACTAGTTCCATTCAGTTCATGGTCATCAATAGCATTTGTGCAGTGGTTTTTAACCTGGGGTGCACGCACCCCCTGGTGGTGCGAGATGCCCTTTCTGGGGGTGCAAGGCGTGCCAGATTTTTTTAGAAGGTAAATCATTGAAAACACAAATTAAGCCCAGGCACATAAGTACAACTAATTTGTTTAATCAAACCTATGTATTTATTCACATTATACATTTTTTAATAATTACTCTAATATACAAACAAAAAATATATCTAGTTTTAAAGAACTGTCCTACTTCAACGATTTTTGATAAGGGTGCAAGAATATATTTTGAGAACCAAAGGGGTGCAGGCTGCAATAAAGGTTAAGAACCACTGCATTAGTAGGTGAGGATAGGCTAGGAGTTTCTCCAGAAAATAATACTAAATGCCCTTTAAAACATTCCCAGTTCAGTGGGAACATTCTACTTTAAGCAGTAGGCACAATGTTTTGGGTGATGTTGCTTTAACAAGGAATGTTTGGAGCCAGCAGGTTATACACTTGTGGAAATGACCAGTTGGGGAAAGAAGCAGAAGTCTGAAGAAAGTGTAGTGACTACAGGACTTTCCTAGAAAAGGAGAGAAAACAAACAGTAAGGAAAAAATAAAAGAAAAGAGGTAAAAATCTATGAGAGACTTTGTAAGCGCATGAAAAATTAATTTAAAACTTTGCCATTTACTATAAAAAAACCCCTCCATATTGGCTGATTCCATGCTTCATTAGTGTGCTGTGGTATCTCAGCACAGTACATACTTGGGCATTATGGCAGAATAGGAATCAAAAGGCTGCTTCTTCATGGGTCCTAAAATATGAGTTAACTTAAAAATCTTTAAAAAGTGTTGAATTTCCCACTTGCCCTGTTTGTGCATTCAACACATAATCCTGAAACTTATTCAATTTTTCAAAATATTTGCAGATCACTAGAGAGACTCTTTGAAAGCTTCTTCTATGTTCTTCTCCTTTCCTTCTGCTCATTCATTACAGTAACAGCCACAATAAGAAGTTCTAAGGAAACAGATTTCCACTTAGAGGGAGCTGATAAATCACACCTAATGAATGAAGATGATATTCTGCTGGTGATGTGGTGATATCATCTTAACAGTCTTTTATTGTCACTGCCATAGAACTGTTGCAGCTGACCATCTAGAAATCTCAGAAGTCATATATTTTTGAAATGTCTAAACCATTTTAAAGTGCTCACTGTAAAAATATAACTGTCTACAAAGTTTTAAGATAATTTTATTTCAAGGTACTCAATGTAAGTCTATGGAGGCAAATAAGTAATGCAATCTTTAATAATGGAATCTCCCGGGTAAGGGGTGGGGGAGTAGGAATTTATAGATTTAACTATATTTGAGTAATTTTATATAATTTGTTGAGATTGCAGAAGTGTATGCAATTATCTATAAGTGCAATTTATACACAGCAAGTTTTTGTTCTCGTAAATTTGTAGTGCTGATAACACCAGAAAATATTTCAGTAGCAGGGTTTATTGTTGTCATAAATATAAAGGGAAGGACAACCACCTTTCTGTATACAGTGCTATAAAATCCCTCCTGGCCAGAGGCAACATCCTGTTACCTGTAAAGGTTAAGAAGCTCACCTAACCTGGCTGGCACCTGACCCAAAGGACCAATAAGGGGACAAGATACTTTCAAATCTTGCCGGGGAGGCACTTTTGTTTGTGCTCTTTGTTTACATGGTTGTTCTCTCTTAGGACTGAGAGAGGTCAAACATAAATCCATCTTCTCCAATCCATCCTAATCCAAGTCTCCAATATTGCAACCAGTATAGGTAAACCAGGCAAGGCGGATTAGTTTATCTTTTGTTTTATGTGAATTTTCCCAACATTAAGAGGGAGGTTTATTTCCGTTTTTCTGTAACTTTAAGGTTTTGCCCAGAGGGGGATCCTCTTTGTTTTGAATCTGAATACACTGTAAAGTATTTCCTATCCTGATTTTACAGAGGTGATTCTTTTACCTTTTCTTTAATTAAAATTCTTCTTTTAAGAACCTGATTGATTTTTCATTGTTCTTAAGATCCAAGGGTCTGTGTTCACTTGTACAAATTGGTGAGTATTATTATCAAGCCTTTCCCAGGAAAGGGGATGTAGAGCTTGGGGGATATTTTGGGGGAAGACATCTCCCTGGTCTCTTTCCCTGTTCTTTGTTTAAAACACCTGGTGGTGGCAGCATATTCAAGGACAAGTCAAAGTTTGTACCTTGGGGAAGTTTTTAACCTAAACTGGTAAGAATAAGCTTAGGAGGTCTTTCATGCAGGTCCCGACATCTGTTCCCTAGAGTTCAGAGTGGGGAAGGAACCCTGATAATTGTTCTATTTTTTGTTACAATGTTTTTTTTTTAAAAAAAGACTGATACTTGAATAAAAAAAATTAAGTAAAAGCAAGTTAGAGGTGAACAATATATTGTTCAGCACCTCGAACATGCTTTTCTTAATTTTTGACTTGCTCTAAACATACATACATACATATAAATTATTGTAGAATAGATGGAGCTCTCACTATTTAAAAAATCTTAATAATTACAAATGTCATTCATATAAATAAACTTTACAAATTATCTGCGAAATAGAAGATGTTTGGAGAACATGAATAAATAGTAGAAAAGGAGACAGAGTGAAAGACATCAATTCAATCTATGGTATAGTAACATTTGATAGGAATTAAATGTTTTCCATAAGTGAGTAGCTGAATTTGCTTTATTTGATTATTGGTGTGATTTTTTAAAAAACAGTGTTTATTTGATTGTTCCCTACTAACAAAATACAATCAACCCTATTTATAGTGTTGTGAATGATTATTTGGTGAACAAAAGTAGAATATGAACATTAAAGCTGACATTTATTGGCATGATAAATAAAGTCACACTACATATAAAAAAACTGCTTGACTGTTAGTTCTGCATTCTGAACCTCACATCCATACATATCCTAATCTAACCCTATGGAGTGGAGGGAAGGGGAAGAGAAACAAAGAGAAACAGTTTACTTTATAAGCTAACCATAAATTGTCACCCCCAGCATACAATGTCCAATGAACTCAAGACCCAGGTTGATAACAAAGCAATGGCAAGATAATTAATTTAAAGTAGTCCCTATGATAAAAGCAAAAGCAAATAGGAGATATCCTAGGAAATTCAACCTGAGATGTTAATAGTCCTAAACTGAAATATATATTTTGAAATATTAACAAAAATGTAATACTGTTTTGAAAATGCCAAGCATATCTAATTATTATATATTTTAAGCACTGACAATGTGCTTAATTCTGTACAAAACACAAAGGAATCACTCATGCATCAAGAGACCATGGTGTTGCTCTGTGACTTTTCTCCTGTTTCCCCTGCATGTGCTCTTTGAAATTAATATAATAGTGTAATGATGTTACAAGGGTTATATGACTGAGCTTGATGTTCTGCTTATTAGTTTGAAACATGTATAGGAAACAAGTAGGTGAACGTAAGTAAATGAGTTACCAGGCTTGCTATATTTAGGATTTGCTGTATTAGTAGGAGGCCTATTTGAAGAAGTTATGCTAATGGCTGCATTTTAGTTACAATACTATAGGCCGGGGTGGCCAAATTTACTGACCTTGTGAGCTGCATACTATCTTCTTCATAACCTCGAGAGCCAGGCATGCCTGCAGGGGCTCAGAAATTCTGCCCTGTGGCAGGGTGGTGGGGCTTGGGACTATTGCCCCATGGAAGGTGCATGCCAAGACTAGGGGCCCTGACAGGTGTTCCCCACAGGGCTGAAGCCCTGAGCCCCACCACCCTGCTGCAGGACAGAAGCCCTTACCTCCCCCCGCAACCAATCTATTAGGTGGAGAATGGGGAGGGTGAGAGCATGGTGGGTTCCAGGAGCCTCACTTTAAATGTAAAAGAGCCATGGTTTGGCCACCCCTGCTACAGGTCTAAAGGAATATAACCCTAGGTCATAATTTTGCACTCTTATTCAGAGAAGATAAAAAGAAGGGACAGTAGACTGCAAAATTCAATGAGGAGGAGGTTTAGGGGATTTTTGTCAGTTAGGTAGCTAGACAATGGGTTGGTTGCTAGACCTAATTAACACACTAAAATTGTTAAGAAATAATTTAGAAAGGATTGATGCAAATGCTTAATATTAATTATTATGGTTAATATGGACACTGAGAATACCACAGATGGAATATGGCAGGCATTGGCCTTATGATAATTGGAGTACTAGAATAAATATGGGTATACATCCATGACATCTGCATAATGTAGGGTATAAGAAACCATGCCTACTTCCCTTTTCTCAGACTCTGAACTGAAACCAACTGGATCTGTGGCCTTCTGAGGTTCTCCTCTTATTATTTTTTCCCCTGTAGCTTCTTCACCTTTTATAGCGCAACTATGAAATGAATTTATTAGCATGCCCCAATTGGCTTCATAAGTTGTTTATCTGGAAGAATTTATGCTGTTTAATTATTTTAGGTATTACAATTACCTCTTTTCTTTAAAAGGTTATAATTGAATCTATACTACCCTTTTGCTTGTCACTTCAATCCCAGAGAGAAAGAGATGGAATGTTGTGTGACCCATTTTGGGAAAGAACCTGTGACTGATTATTCATAATAAATATAAATGTTACAAATTGGTAGTATTTTTTGTAAGAGCTACAAAAGTTTGGAGTCAAAAGGCCTCCAGACTGGCAGGTCAGAGCACTATGCCTAGACTTCCAAGCTGGCTCAAAAATAACTCTTCAATCACTCCTTTACTTTCTTCCAACATAAATATGTATTAATACAGTCAATTTGTGAAGTATATAATGGTGCTGTTTCTGAATCCTGATGAATGAAAATGCTGAAAATTTAGCAATTTCCTGACATTACATGAAATGGTAAATAAGAACAAAGAAATGTAAATGGGCAAGGTACTTTCTCTTCATTTATTATAGGATTCTAGAAGTGTTGCACTGCTTTGAAGTTCCAGCTTTTGTTTAGAAGATGGTTCTCAAAGGGATTTTCCTTCCCCACCTGCCCCTCAGACAGGCCCATGTTGGATCAGCAGCACATGACCAAGGGTTCCTTCTGAAGCTTCCTGTAAATAAGTTCAGCTTTTTATATTACAGGGTAAACATGCTCAGGCTTATTTTGTCTATAATTTGGGAGTGATAGTATTTATAGCCAACCTCATGAAGCAACTTGTGTTTCTAAAATAAACTGCAGTGAAGAATGTCTTACAGCATTTGTATAAGTAACAAATTCCACAGGAAGTGTGTTAATATTTGTAAGACATTAGTGAATGCAAATGTAACTAATATTTCTATTTCAAAACTATGCATTCCTTGAGCCTCATATTTATAGTTTTAATATGGTACTGTGTATGTGTATTTACTTGATTTATAGTAAGGAAGACTATTGTTCCAAGGGTTGAAAGAGCAACCAACGGTATAATATATTTGATAGCTATCATTTTATATTGTGTACAACAGGCTTGATTTTCCAGTACATAGTTAGTTTTGCACTGTTCTGCTGCTTAAAGTGGAATTAGTCAGCAACCATATGATTCCTCCAGAATAAGGTAATCTTTGGATGAAATGGTGCTAAACCACTTTCCACAGTTACCAGCATAGAGGATATAGCCAGTGTTCCTGTACATCCCTTAATGCAGTGGTGGGCAACCTGTGGCCCATCGGGGTAATCTAATTGCGGGCTGAGAGACATTTTGCTGACATTGATCGTCCGCAGGCACAGGCCCTGGCAGCTCCCAGTGGCAGTGGTTCGCTGTTCCCAGCTGTGGGAATCTGCGAGCTGCAGGGATGTGTTGGCCACCACTTCCCACAGCTCCCATTGGCTGGGAAAGGTGAAGCATGGCCACTGGGAGTTGCGGGGCCAGTGTCTGCGGATGCAGTGTTTACGGATGGTCAATGTCACCAAAATGTCTCTCAGCCCGCAATTAGATTAGGTAGCCCATCACTGCTTTAATGCCTTTAGCAAGCAACATAATTAGAGCAATTATGATGGATGGATGGATCAGCTCAGCAGCAGAGGTTTGCTTAAAACCACATCCTCTTTCTGAACGGCACCAAGCACTCCTTTGATACTACTCAGGGTCTAGTCCATCATGTGTATGGAGCTCCTGGGCAGCAGACAAACATGCAGTGCAAGATCAGCTGAAGTGATGGCAAATTTTGGGGCCATACTGTGTGCAACCTATGGAACTCATTGCCAAAAGATATCAAAGAGCATAGTAGGAGTAAAAAAAAGATGGACATCCACAGGTAGACTAGGTAAGATTTTTAAGGGATATAAAACAATCTTTAAGATATATAAAACTTACTGTTTCTGGGAAAAAAGCCAACCCCTAATGTCATGGGGAAGAAAGAAGTTGTCTCTATGAGAACTTACTCCATCAGTTTCCACTCCAGGAACTCATACATCTTCTTCTGCTTCTGGCACTGCTGGCTATTGGACTAGATATAGCACTGGACTGACCTAGTATGGCAATTCCCATGGTTTCTATGAGCCATTCTGATGTTCACTATGATTGTGCTTTACGTGATTTTACATAGTTGAGGTTTCCAGGCAGGGGGAGATGAAATCCATACATAACTCTCTACTGATATATTAGACAAACTGCACGATCCTTTAATCACTGATGTCAATGGCTGTTATGTCTTTTACTCTTGACATAACAGTGGAAAAATATCTCCATCCCCTGTGATATCTTCCTTTCTTGTTGCTAAACTAATGCTGTAATTTTGCTGCTTGTTGACTGTGTGGAACAAAAATAATAGTACACCATTCTCTACTAATTCCTTTGGCTGCACTTGTTCCAGTAGTAGTTGCAAGTCAGAAGTTGCTGCTTATTTTCTCTCTTTCAGGACACTTTTGGAGTAAGATGTTAGCATGTTAGCCCAACTTATACTCTCTGCCTGTTAATACATAGGCCATATAAAAAAAGCCTCATAGTCCCATAGCCTGGGATTTGGGCAACCCTGGTTTGGTTCCCTGCTCTGCAGCAGATTACTTATGAGACCTTAGGTAAATCATTTAGGTTTTTTGTGCCTCAGTTGCCCATAGGTAAAGTGATAAGAATAGCACTTTCCTACCTTTCAGGATTGTTGTGAAAGCAGATACATTAAAGGATTGTGACACACTCAGATATTACAACAATGGAGTCCATATCTGTGCCTAAAGATAGGTGGAAAAACCCAGCCATGATTTGCCACAAATGAACCCTTTTCTCCAATTAAACAATCTCCTTTGCATCATGCTTTGGTTTATTGAGTTTTCACCAGATGTCTATACTTAAAATGCTACTACCCTACCACCATAGTCTTGACTTCCTGTCCCCCCTCCCCCCCCATGTATGTAATGTGCAAATTCGACTGACTACAGTGCAGCAGTTCACTGTTGTCTGCCACAACCAAAAGTGTTATGTTATGAGGAGGAGTCTTTGCCAGTAATGCCCACATTAGGAAAATTGTCCACTAACAACTGAACTGGGCCTAAACATGTACCTTTTCGGCAGGCAATAATCCACTCCTCCTTCAGTTGTCCATTTGTAAATTATATTGATGATGAAGGCCGGTAGAAAATTTTCCATCAAAAACTATTTTCCAAACAAAATGGGGTTTTTTGACTAAACAAATATTTTCAAACAGTTTCTGCTTTCTGTGGATCTTCTTTTTAATTCACATATTTTGGCTAAAATCTTTCAATTTTCAGACAAATTTTTGGTTTTGAATTTTTCAGCCAAAAGCTCTAAAATGTCCATGGAAAATTATGATAAAACCTTAAGATTTTTTTTTCCATTTTCATCAAAAAATCACGAAGGGAAAATATTTCAGATGAGCTCAGGTCATGAACAATAAAAATAGGTACTAACAGGAGTACTTCATATTAAGGACCCTTTAATACCTCAAACTACTTAGCAAAAACAACAAGGAGTCCTTGTGGCACCTTATAAATACATTTGTTAGTCTCTAAGGTACCACAAGGACTCCTCGTTTTTCTTGCTGATACAGACTAGCACGGCTACCACTCTGAAACTGTCAAACTAGTTAGAAATTTGAAAATCAGATTTTCAAATGTGTTCAACATCCATGGATAATAGTGAGAGCTACAAGGTGCTGAGCATTTTTCAAAATTTCGCCCTGATTATCTAAGCTGTTCTCTTTTGAAAATCTGGTTCTTATTAAGGAAAGGACACAGATTTTTCTGTATGCAATAACTTACCTTAAAGGGATCTGGAACTCATACTGGAGTGTTGGAAGAACAGGAGAGGGAGAGAGTATATACATGAGGAGGGGAAGGAAATGGCTTTAAAGAAAAGAGTGATTAATTATATTTAAACCTTTCTATAAACTAGTGGTGGGTAACCTGGGCCACATGCAGCCCACCACTGCTATAAACTATTCCTCATTTTTCTGTGTACTTTGGTGGTCTTGTTCTATGCTGTTTGGTGTTGAAGAATCAAGATGCATGGAACCTTTTCTATCCACAAAAAGAAAAGGAGTACTTGTGGCACCTTAGAGACTAACAAATTTATTTGAGCATAAGCTTTTGTGAACTACAGCTCACTTCATCGGATGCATTCAGTGGAAAATACAGTGGGGAGATTTATATACACACACAGAGAACATGAAACAATGTGTTTTATCATACACACTGTAAGGAGAGTGATCACTTAAGATGAGCTATTACCAGCAGGTGGGGGGGGGAGGAAGAAAACCTTTTGTGGTGAAAATCAAGGTGGGCCATTTCCAGCAGTTGACAAGAACGTCTGAGGAACATTGCGGGGTGGGGGGGAATAACATGGGGAAATAGTTTTACTTTGTGTAATGACCCATCCACTCCCAGTCTCTATTCAAGCCTAAGTTAATTGTATCCAGTTTGCAAATTAATTCCAATTCAGCAGTCCCTTGTTGGACTCTGCTTTTGAAGTTTTTTTTGTTGAAGAATAGCCACTCTCAGGTCTGTAATTGAGTGACCGGAGAGATTGAAGTGTTCTCTGACTGGTTTTTGAATGTTATAATTCTTGACGTCTGATTTGTGTCCATTTATTCTTTTACGTAGAGACTGTCCAGTTTGACCAATGTACATGGCAGAGGGGCATTGCTGGCATATGATGGCATATATCACATTGGTAGATGCGCAGGTGAACGAGCCTCTGACTGTGTGGTTGATATGATTAAGCCCTATGATGGTGTTCCCTGAATAGATATGTGCACAGAGTTGGCAATGGGCTTTGTTGCAAGGATAGGTTCCTGGGTTAGTGGTTCTGTTGTGTGGTGTGTGGTTGCTGGTGAATATTTGCTTCACGTTGGGGGGCTGTCTGTAAACAAGATCTAGTCTGTCTCCCAAGATCTGTGAGAGTGATGGGTCGTCCTTCAGGATAGGCTGTAGATCCTTGATGATGCATGGGGAGGTTTTAGTTGGGGGCTGAAGTTGATGGCTAGTGGCGTTCTGTTATTTTCTTTGTTAGGCCTGTCCAGTAGTAGGTGACTTCTGGGTACTCTTCTGGCTCTGTCAATCTGTTTCTTCACTTCAGCAGGTGGGTATTGTATTTGTAAGAATGCTTGATAGATATCTTGTAGGTGTTTGTCTCTGTCTAAGGAGTTGGAGCAAATGCAATTGTATCGTAGAACTTGGCTGTAGACAATGGATCATGTGGTGTGATCTGGGTGAAAGCTGGAGGCATGTAGGTAGCAATAACAGTCAGTGGGTTTCCGGTATAGGGTGGGGTTTATGTGACCATCGCTTATTAGCACCGTAGTGTCCAGGAAGTGGATCTCTTGTGTGGGTTGGTCCAGACTGAGGTTGATGGTGGGATGGAAATTGTTGAAATCATGGTGGAATTCCTCAAAGGCTTCTTTTCCATGGGTCCAGATGATGAAGATGTCATCAATGTAGTGCAAGTAGAGTAGGGGCATTAAGGGATGAGAGCTGAGGAAGCGTTGTTCTAAGTCAGCCATAAAAATGTTGGCATACTGTGGGGCCATGCGAGTACCCATCGCAGTGCTGCTGTTTTGAAGGTATACATTGTTCGCAAATGTGAAATAGTTATGGATGAGGACAAAGTCACAAAGTTCAGCCACTAGGTTAGCTGTGACATTATCGGGGATACTGTTCCTGATGGCTTGTAGTCCAATTTTGTGTGGAATGTCGATGTAGAGGGCTTCTACATCCATAGTGGCCAGGATGGTGTTTTTAGGAAGATCACCGATGGATTGTAGTTTCCTCACGAAGTCAGTGGTGTCTCGAAGATAGCTGGGAGTGCTGGTAGGCTAGGGCCTGAGGAGGGAGTCTACATAGCCAGACAACCCTGCTGTCAGGGTGCCAATGCCTGACATGATGGGGCATCCAGGATTTCCAGGTTTATGGATCTTGGGTAGTAGATAGAATACTGCAGGTTGGGGTTCCAGGGGTGTGTCTTTGCGGATTTGTTCTTGTGCTTTTTCAGGGAGTTTCTTGAGCAAATAGTGTAGTTTCTTTTGGTAACCCTCAGTGGGATTAGAAGGTAATGGCTTGTAGAAAGTGGTGTTAGAGAGCTGCCTAGTAGCCTCTTGTTCATATTCCGACCTATTCATGACGACGACAGCACTTCCTTTGTCAGCCTTTTTGATTATGATGTCAGAGTTGTTTCTGAAGCAGTGGATGGCATTGTGTTCTGCACGGCTGAGGTTATGGGGCAAGTGATGCTGCTTTTCCACAATTTCAGCCTGTGCACGTCACCGGAAGCACTCTATGTAGAAGTCCAGTCTGTTGTTTCGACCTTCAAGAGGAGTCCACCCAGAATCCTTCTTTTTGTAGTGTTGGTAGGAAGGTCTCTGTGGGTTAATATGTTGTTCAGAGGTGTGTTGGAAGTATTCCTTGAGTTGGAGATGTCGAAAATAGGATTCTAGGTCACCACAGAACTGTATCATATTTATTGGGGTGGAGGGGCAAAAGGAGAGGACCTGAGATAGGACAGATTCTTCTGCTGGGCTAAAAGTATAGTTGGATAGATTAACAATAATGCTGGGTGGGTTAATGGAACCACTGTTGTGGCCCCTTGTGGCATGTAGTAGTTTAGATAGTTTAGTGTCTTTTTTCTTTTGTAGAGAAGCAAAATGTGTGTTGTAAATGGCTTGTCTAGTTTTTGTAAAGTCCAGCCATGAGGAAGTTTGTGTGGAAGTTTGTTTTTTTATGAGAGTATCCAGTTTTGAGAGCTCATTCTTAATCTTTCCGTTTGCTGTAGAGGATGTTGATCAGGTGATTCCGCAGTTTCTTTGAGAGTGTGTGGCACAAGCTGTCAGCATAGCCTGTGTGGTATATAGATTTTAATGGATTTTTTACCTTCAGTGCTTTTGGTATGATGTCCATCTGTTTGCATTTGGAAAGGAAGATGATGTCTGTCTGTATCTGTACGAGTTTTTTCATGAAGTTGATAGATTTCCACTCCATACGGCTAAGTTCAGTGCCTTGCATAATGACAGGTTTCAGAGTAGCAGCCATGTTAGTCTGTATTCACAAAAAGAAAAGGAGTACTTGTGGCGCCTTAGAGACTAACAAATTTATTTGAGCATAAGCTTTCATGAGCTACAGCTCACTTCATCAGATGCATTTAGTGGAAAATACAGTGGAGAGATTTATATACACACACAGAGAACATGAAACAATGGGAACAGTCAGCCACACTATCAGAGGCTCGTTCACCTGCGCATCTACCAATGTAGTACATGCCATCATGTGCCAGCAATGCCCCTTTGCCATGTACATTGGTCAAACTGGACAGTCTCTATGTAAATGGACACAAATCAGATGTCAAGAATTATAACATTCAAAAACCAGTCGGAGAACACTTCAATCTCTCTGGTCACTCGATCACAGACCTAACGGTGGCTATCCTTCAACAAAAAAACTTCAAAAACGGACTCCAACGAGAGACTGCTTAATTGGAATTAATTTGCAAACTGGATACAATTAACTTAGGCTTGAATAGAGACTGGGAGTGGATGGGTCATTACGCAAAGTAAAACTATTTCCCCATGTTATTCCCCCCCCCGAACCCCCCACTGTTCCTCAGACGTTCTTGTCAACTGCTGGAAATGGCCCACCTTGATTATCACCACAAAAAGGTTTTCTTCCTCCCCCCCCCCACCTGCTGGTAATAGCTCATCTTAAGTGATCACTCTCCTTACAGTGTGTATGATAAAACCCATTGTTTCATGTTCTCTGTGTGTGTATATAAATCTCCCCATTGTATTTTCCACTGAATGTATCGATTAAGTGAGCTGTAGCTCACGAAAGCTTATACTCAAATAAATTTGTTAGTCTCTAAGGTGCCACAAGTACTCCTTTTCTTTTTGTGAATACAGACTAATATGGCTGCTACTCTGAAACCTTTTCTATCCATTTGCTTTTCATAGTAAAAGTAATTTTCTCAGGTGGACATTGAGTAGTTGCAATTACAGCATATTGTGCCAGCGCAATTCTTTTAAGACACTGATGGCAAAGGACACATGATAAGCAATTGCAACACAGCCATGTTTCTCAAGCTTGATATTGGCTGCACTACAGCAGACCCAAAAGTGTTGTATATAGTATTTTTCTATTGCAATCTAGTTTTTTTTTCCTCAACCTGCGGACTGAGGATGCAGAAAAGTAAGAAAGATATATAATCTCTGGCCACTGAGACGACAGCCCTTTTCATTGGCAAAATCCATGTAAGCACCAGTCCCCCACTCAAAGATTAGGAGTCCCCTTGAAAGAGAGAGAATCCCCTGTGAAAAATCATTATAATAAGAAATATCAAATATTAGGGGGTGTCAGAAAACAAGAATTCCATTTCCTGAAAAGCTTGAGGTTTCAATATTTGTTTTTTCCCCATGTAGAATGAAATTAAATCCTTTTGAAATTTTTCATGAAAAAATGAGAAAGACTTCAAATTATCCAGTAGTTCAATAGTTATGGTATACAGTCCTTGCTTGATTTGGAGCAGGGACTTGAGTCTGGATTCCCCACATCCCAGATAAATGCCCTACCACTTGGCTACTCTGGGGTAGGTCTCACTCTCTGACCAGAATTTCATCTTGGATCCAACAGATACATTTCTTCAAAAGTTTCCATTTTGAACAAATCTACATTTTTGACACACACACCCCAGCTCCCCCCAAAAAGTGTGTGTAGAGCTGGTCAGGAAATTTTCCACAAATGTGTCATTTTTAAAGACTACCCATATGGAAGTTTTTGTAATGATTTGAAAGTGGATTTTGAAGTAAGAGTCATAACTTCTACCCTCACATGATTTAAAAGGAAATGAGGAATTACATTACAGGAATGACAGATTTCAGAGTAGCAGCCATGTTAGTCTGTATTCACAAAAAGAAAAGGAGTACTTGTGGCACCTTAGAGACTAACACATTTATTTGAGCATAAGCTTTTGTGAGGTACATCTGATGAAGTGAGCTGTAGCTCACGAAAGCTTATGCTCAAATAAATTTGTTAGTTTCTAAGGTGCCACAAGTACTCCTTTTCTTTTTGTGATTTCAGGAATGATAAATACATGCATCATGATAAAGAACTAAGATTTTATTCTGAGAAAAGGATCACATAATGGAATAGCTTTACTGTTTGAACACTAGCACTTCCTCTGTTACTCTACAAGCTTCTCTACATAGTTTGTTAGTCCACACCAATGCAGGCTAATTCTTGTGTGAACACCTGTTGCATACTAACTAGCCTGTGTGGATCCTGATGGCATGCATTAAAAGTTTCCTAGTGAGTGCAGTAATGCTGTTGGAAATGGGACAACATTAATGTGCACTAGGAAACTTTTACTGTGTACCAGCAGCATCCATATGGGCTAGTTAGTTCTCACCAGAGTGTCATGCACTAAACCACCATATAGAGAAAACCCATGTCTGTACAGTACCTAGCATAATAAGGCCCCTGTCTTGGTGGAGCCAAGCATTTGGCTCCTTTAAGCATTGTTGTAATAAATAACAAAGGAATTTTTTTTTTTTTTTTTGGTGTGCCACTTCAATGTCCCATGAAGATAACGAGACAAAAACTAGAAGTTCCCTTTGGAACATGCCAGAGGTAGGCTCTCCAGCACTGATAAGCCAGTATCATCTGAGCAAGTACTGCTCAGAATAGTGTATGTCTCTTAAAGGGCTGTTATTTGAAATGTCATAAAGAGCAAACAAATTCTCTGACTATTTTGACATGCTGATTTCTATAATATTCCATTAATATAACATTGTTTTTGGAATCCCCAGGATGATGTAGTGAGATTTTACAGTAATCTGAAGTAATTAAACTAAAATATACTAAACCATTTACTAGTAAATCAAATTGCAGAGAGCTCAGAATCAAAGCATTAAAAGAAATGTCATATTAAACAGAAAAGATAATTTTGCATGCAGCCTATAGGTGTGCAAACATTTTGCTTGAAATTTTATAAAATTTAATTTCCTCTGCTTTTGAAGTCCATTTTTAATGGATTTGGTTGTAAAAAGTTATATTTTTTTTCTGTAAAGACAGTTGTAGAAACTGATTTGATTTTTAAAAAATATGCACCATTGAAAATTTTCCTGTGCTTTCAAGATGAAACCAATTTCAGTCAGAAGTGGTTGTGGTATTAAGTTTTCATTAAAAAAAAGTAGCAAAACTGGGACCAGATTTGAGATAGCATTGCAATGTAAAGTTTTGCATAACATATGCCATCTACATCCCTAAAAGAGTTACTGACTCACATGGCCCTTTCAGATACTCACCATACTATCCCATGACAACCAAGAATCTCCCTCCAGGCCAATAACTAGAGTTATGTTGGACACAGTTTTCACATCTCGCAAGAATTTATGAGATGTTGAAAATGTTTCCCATCCTGAATCAAGACAAAATGTTGAAATCTTGAAATTTTTAATAAACTGATCCATTTTTTTTAAATCAGATCTATTGGAACATTGTTTAGATAGTTTCCAAAGGTTTTCTTCTAGTTTTTTTTATATATATAACCTTATTTTCATATAAATAAACTAAAAGTCTGAAGTAAAGAGTTGTTTAGAATGAGAAAATTAAAACCTACATTTTGACATGTTGAAACAGTTTCTTTCTTACAATATCAAAGCTCCCCCCCCCACAATATTTTTTTCAAAGTGAAAGATTTACTTAAAGCAACTCATACCCATGAATCCATGATGAATTGGGATTTTCCAACAAAAAAAGTTTCATCAGAATATATCCTGACCACTTCGATCAGTAAGACTATAAAAGACTCTTAATGACATCTCTTCAATTGTTTATTCATCACAAAATATCTTAAGTGTGTGTGTGTGCGTGTGTAATAATCATATGACTCTTAATTGGGATAGATACAAATGTCAATTGTTCACATTTGAGTTTGAAGGTAATTTACATTATTGGAGGCACTTCTGTAGGAGATCTCTATCAGTGAAAAATATATCACACCTTGTATTATAATTCCTTAGAAAAAATACAGATTAAATTTGGAACTGTAAGGTGAGTATTTCAGTCTGGTTGTGTGGTTATTAAATACCTAGAGGATGCAAGTGAATTTTCTATAATGAGGCAAAAAAAATGTTTCCAGTTTAAAATGTTACATGAATGTTACTCTTTTAACTAAAAAGAAAAGGAGTACTTGTGGCACCTTAGAGACTAACAAATTTATTAGAGCATAAGCTTTCGTGAGCTACAGCTCACTTCATCGGATGCATTTGGTGGAAAAAACAGAGGAGAGATTTATATACACACACACAGAGAACATGAAACAATGGGTTTATCATACACACTGTAAGGAGAGTGATCACTTAAGATAAGTCATCACCAACAGCAGGGGGGGGAAGGAGGAAAACCTTTCATGGTGACAAGCAGGTAGGCTAATTCCAGCAGTTAACAAGAATATCAGAGGAACAGTGGGGGGTGGGGTGGGAGGGAGAAATACCATGGGGAAATAGCTTTACTTTGTGTAATGACTCATCCATTCCCAGTCTCTATTCAAGCCTAAGTTAATTGTATCCAGTTTGCAAATTAATTCCAATTCAGCAGTCTCTCCTTGGAGTCTGTTTTTGAAGCTTTTTTGTTGAAGTATAGCCACTCTTAGGTCTGTGATCGAGTGACCAGAGAGATTGAAGTGTTCTCCAACTGGTTTTTGAATGTTATAATTCTTGACGTCTGATTTGTGTCCATTCATTCTTTTACGTAGAGACTGTCCAGTTTGGCCAATGTACATGGCAGAGGGGCATTGCTGGCACATGATGGCATATATCACATTGGTAGATGCGCAGGTGAACGAGCCTCTGATAGTGTGGCTGATGTGATTAGGCCCTATGATGGTATCCCCTGAATAGATATGTGGACAGAGTTGGCAACGGGCTTTGTTGCAAGGATAGGTTCCTGGGTTAGTGGTTCTGTTGTGTGGTGTGTGGTTGCTGGTGAGTATTTGCTTCAGATTGGGGGGCTGTCTGTAAGCAAGGACTGGTCTGTCTCCCAAGATCTGAGACTGTAGTTTCCTCAGGAAATCGGTGGTGTCTCGAAGATAGCTGGGAGTGCTGGTAATGAAGGGCCTGAGGAGGGAGTCTACATAGCCAGACAATCCTGCTGTCAGGGTGCCAATGCCTGAGATGATGGGGCGTCCAGGATTTCCAGGTTTATGGATCTTGGGTAGCAGATAGAATACCACAGGTCGGGGCTCCAGGGGTGTGTCTGTGTGGATTTGACAGCAGGATTGTCTGGCTATGTAGACTCCCTCCTCAGGCCCTTCGTTACCAGCACTCCCAGCTATCTTCGAGACACCACCGATTTCCTGAGGAAACTACAGTCCATTGGTGATCTTCCTAAAAACACCATCCTAGCCACTATGGATGTAGAAGCCCTCTACACCAACATTCTACACAAAGATGGACTACAAGCCATCAGGAACAGTATCCCCGATACTGTCACGGCTAACCTGGTGGCAGAACTTTGTGACTTTGTCCTGACCCATAACTATTTCACATTTGGTGACAATGTATACCTTCAAATCAGCGGCACTGCGATGGGCACCCGCATGGCCCCACAGTATGCCAACCTTTTTATGGCTGACTTAGAACAACGCTTCCTCAGCTCTCGTCCCCTAATGCCCCTACTCTACTTGCGCTACATTGATGACATCTTCATCATCTGGACCCATGGAAAAGAAGCTCTTGAGGAATTCCACCATGATTTCAACAATTTCCATCCCACCATCAACCTCAGCCTGGACCAGTCCACACAAGAGATCCACTTCCTGGACACTACAGTGCTAATAAGCGATGGTCACATAAACACCACCCTATATCGGAAACCTACGGACCGCTATTCCTACCTACATGCCTCTAGCTTTCATCCAGATCATACCACTCGATCCATTGTCTACAGCCAAGCGCTACGATATAACCGCATTTGCTCCAACCCCTCAGACAGAGACAAACACCTACAAGATCTCTATCATGCATTCCTACAACTACAATACCCACCTGCTGAAGTGAAGAAACAGATTGACAGAGCCAGAAGAGTACCCAGAAGTCACCTACTACAGGACAGGCCCAACAAAGAAAACAACAGAACGCCACTAGCCATCACCTTCAGCCCCCAACTAAAACCTCTCCAACGCATCATCAAGGATCTACAACCTATCCTGAAGGACGAGCCATCGCTCTCTCAGATCTTGGGAGACAGACCAGTCCTTGCTTACAGACAGCCCCCCAATCTGAAGCAAATACTCACCAGCAACCACACACCACACAACAGAACCACTAACCCAGGAACCTATCCTTGCAACAAAGCCCGTTGCCAACTCTGTCCACATATCTATTCAGGGGATACCATCATAGGGCCTAATCACATCAGCCACACTATCAGAGGCTCGTTCACCTGCGCATCTACCAATGTGATATATGCCATCATATGCCAGCAATGCCCCTCTGCCATGTACATTGGCCAAACTGGACAGTCTCTACGTAAAAGAATGAATGGACACAAATCAGACGTCAAGAATTATAACATTCAAAAACCAGTTGGAGAACACTTCAATCTCTCTGGTCACTCGATCACAGACCTAAGAGTGGCTATACTTCAACAAAAAAGCTTCAAAAACAGACTCCAAGGAGAGACTGCTGAATTGGAATTAATTTGCAAACTGGATACAATTAACTTAGGCTTGAATAGAGACTGGGAATGGATGAGTCATTACACAAAGTAAAACTATTTCCCCATGGTATTTCTCCCTCCCACCCCACCCCCCACTGTTCCTCTGATATTCTTGTTAACTGCTGGAATTAGCCTACCTGCTTGTCACCATGAAAGGTTTTCCTCCTTCCCCCCCCTGCTGTTGGTGATGACTTATCTTAAGTGATCACTCTCCTTACAGTGTGTATGATAAACCCATTGTTTCATGTTCTCTGTGTGTGTGTATATAAATCTCTCCTCTGTTTTTTCCACCAAATGCATCCGATGAAGTGAGCTGTAGCTCACGAAAGCTTATGCTCTAATAAATTTGTTAGTCTCTAAGGTGCCACAAGTACTCCTTTTCTTTTTGCGAATACAGACTAACACGGCTGCTACTCTGAACTCTTTTAACTAACTAATTTGTTCAAATTCACTTCTCTGTAACTACTGCACATTATTATCTTTCTTTATTCTTGACAGGATTCATTTTCAAACTGCTTATCTATATTAAGTGTAAAAGCTTGAATATTGCTGAAATATAATCCAATCCCCCTTCCCCCCCCCCAAAGTTTTTTAAAAAAACAAAACAAAAGAAAAAAAAACTACCCAAAAATATATAGTTGGAAATGTGTGAAAAGAAGTTGCACCATATATTAAGCAAGCAGTTTCAGTACAGTTACCATATAAATATAAGGAGTACTTGTGGCACCTTAGAGACTAACAAATTTATTTGAGCATAAGCTTTCGTGAGCTACAGCTCACTTCATAAATCCATTCTTTGGTGAATGCTTACAGCTTGAAAAAGATCCATATCAAGTTAATTAACTATTTCTACTGACATATAGAGAAGGGAGAGTTTGAAATTAAAAATAAAATCTATCATTTATGTATTAATATTTCAAACCACTTATCTAAATCTCTAATCAAAACAATGTAAAAGAGCATTAAAGTTGCAAAGTCAAGCACTCAAAAGAAAGGAAATGCCACAGTTAGGATTGTCTTTACAACCTTGTGCATATGCAACAGGAAACAGGATTAATTGCAGAATCACATGAAAGCAGCTGAGAGCTGGAGGAAAATGTGCAACAGTGTGTGTGCTGGGGAAAGGTCAATGGCTTACACATTGGCCAAAGGGAGCATGAGGTCATCTGAATGGGTACTACCCACTGTACAGGTGTGGTAAAGCAGAGAAACCACCCACCAGCATGGAAGGGGTTAAAGAACACCTTTGGGCCCAGCTAGCCCCACCTCGTTATACTTGCAGCTTATGCCTAGCCTGGAGGGAAGAGAAACGGAGGGAGTTAGGTTCAGTTTGCAGCTGTTTGACGAAGAGGCTGCCTCCCTACCTGAGGGAAGGATCATTAGCCTGCCAGCTGAGTCTGCCACGAGGAACCAAGCACTGTCTTCCTGGCCAAAAAAGATTTAGAAGAATGTCTAGCAGCATCTGGCCTAAAAAAAACTCGGGTGATCAAAGTGTGGAGACCTTGTGGAGGTTCTGACCCCATCAAACTTACAGCTGCCCAGCCTAGAACAATCTGAGACCATAGCAGGACACCCCCTAGGGTGCATGAGGAGACACTACTAGAGACAAGCCACCCCAAGAACTTCAGTTAGGCCACACCCCTAACTGAAGGGACAACAGTAGGAAGTAGTATAGGGCAGTGGACATAGACTCCTCGCTGGGAGCTCCCCTGATGAGGGGTTCACTTACACATAGCTCTGGACTGGGACTGGTTGAGTGAGAGGGCCTGGATCCCCCTATTCCCTGGCCTTAACGATCAAGACACCACAACCACAGAAGCCAAAGGCAGGAAGCACTCCAACTAGGCCAACTGGCCCTCCAAGTCCCCTATTACAACATGCATAGAACGTCGCTATTGCCTACTTCATTAAATTGCAAACCTAGAAATCTAGAAGAGGAATTAGTAGTTTGTAATTTACCAAAGTGCAGTTTAAGAAGATTCTTCTAACTGGTTTATTGTCATATCTGAGATACTGCCATGACTCAGGGTGAATAAAACAAGACATCAGGATTGTGGTGATAAGTCAATACCTAAAGAAGTAGCGTAGGAGGGTTGGACTCATTGTGCAGAAGCTTAGATTACTTCTGTTTGAACAACAGGGGCACCAATTTCCTAGACAAAGCTAAATAGGGCTAGGCAAGAGAGCTTTAAATTAGGAAGGAAAATGAAGGTGCTCAGGAAGGAGACAGAGACATAAAGAAGTGACTAGTACATAAGAAAATCAGCAAGAGCGATTTATCAGTAGAACAGAGGATAAAGAGCACCAAGCTGGGATTTAGAAGCAGATAATTTAGGGCAGCGGTGGGCAACCTGTGGCCCATGGACCGCATGCAGCCCATCAGGGAATTCTGATTGTGGGGTGCAAGACATTTTGTTGACATTGACTGTCTGCAGGCATGGCCCACCTCAGCTCCCAGTTGCTGCAGTTCACTGTTCCTGGCCAATGGGAGTTGCGGGAAGTGGCAGGCAGTGCTGCAATCACTGCAGTGCTGATCTATGGATAAGAGTAGGGCTTAGTATACAGATATCTGAAGACCTGCAATAATCTACATCTTTACTAGATAACCAGAATCTTCAAATACTATATAATACTAACTTTCTGGCTCACCATCACCTACATTTTCATCATTTCATAGAGTCTGATCCTACATCGGCCTGACTGCCTTCAACTTCTAGTGATATCAATGGGAGTAGAGGGATCTCAGAAGCTCTCAATACATTATAGAAACTTTAGCGCAAAAAAAACCCAAACAAAACACACCAAAACACACCCTAGAAGGATTTCTTAAGTTGTGATTGCACATGTAAGATCTACTAGACATCTCATGGATATCAATATTCTTAAAGCACCTGAGCGATAGCAGGATCAATCCTTTTCCCTACAGAAAGGGTGCACAATGTAACAAATGAGGAACTCTCGAGGGCATAGACCCAAAACACAAATACAGCACAAGAACAATTGAGGATGACAAGTGGCTTGATGAAACTTTTTGTATTTCTTTTCATGTATTCATCAGAAGAATGTGCTGTCAGATCATTTATTTTAAATGTAAATAACAAGAGCATTGTTGTGCTGGAATGGTTCAGATAAAAACATATCCTAAGGAATAGAATGTGCGCTTTTTTTTTTTAAGTACAGTCTGGACAGAATAGGGTGGTGGGGAAGGACAACATGTGAAAGTATAGTCAGTGAAAGTATAGCCAGTTGCATGCACTGGTACTCAAAAGATATAAAAATATTCTTTCCAAAAGATGATATGTCTTGGCCAAAATGATGCTGCAGTTATAAATTAACATGCATAATTATTCCAGAAAGAATTCCTTCCAAGGAGCAATATTGCCAGAAAAAAATAATATATGTGTTATAAAATATTACAACTATTGTTTGGAAGTATCCATTGGTTTCAGGAATGAATTATTCCCTCAGTTCCATAGGGCAGTTCTTAGATAACCAGCTTAAAAGAAGTGATGTCAAAATATTGATATGCTGATATTTCTATACCCCAGATAAGTGTATATTGTCAGTTGTGAAACACTTTCATATTTGGAGTAAACAAGTCTCCAAAAGGGGGCTTTGTTTTCACTGAAATAGGCCATTGTTAGCCACAAATAGCTCAAATTTCATTTCCTTGCCCTGGTAGAATTCAGAGGTATTTATTCAGTGATTAGAAACTAGGAACAAAGCATACCAAACCAACTGCTTTAATATAGCTCCAGATCTGGGGCTAGATAATGCACTAAGTATTATCCATGTCTTTAATTAGCATAAGTTTGGAAACCCCTTTCCACAGTCAGATTCACATACTGTGTAATTTGTGAGATATGCTGTGAGGCAGAAATGGATTCCACAGATTGATTTCCATTGTCCTGCCCATCCCAGAAATCTGTAGGCAAAGCATACAATTTACATAGGTTTACAAATCCATCCAGATCACAGAAAATCTGCCTTTCCTGAAAACAGGATTGACTAAAAGTGCCATTCCCTGTTCCCCCAGTCCATAAAAACCCCATCAACAACTGGTCCATGTGTACAAAATATTTTTCAAGCCCACACATTTCCCAGTAGACAAAACCACACCTATGCTTATGAAAAATAAATACATATGACTTCTGGGCTCTGCAGTCTTTTGAAAAGTATAGAAATTAGGGCAACCTCCTTGTAATACGAGATTTGCTGCACTTTGTCTTTTATTTGCACAGGGCTCGTATTTCCCCCTTCTGTGGAATCAGTCATAGTCTTTATTCTGAAGTTAGTAGCACCAATTAATAGTATCCAGTTACTTCTCACTGTTTGTGAGCTTCCCTGAAAAACACCCCATGATCAGCTCAGCATCTGAAGCTCAGTAAATGCTACAAACCCCAGCAGGTCTCATTTACCCAGACAATGTTAATTGCTTGTATTTGGTATGAGCTATCAGTGAGCCCAGAGATACCTCTTTATTATGTTTATATATGTAAACCTAATTTCAGGGTAGGCAAGACATCAGTTCAGGCAATTCATTTGCAAATTTAAACACAAGACATGAGATACTTGAACATTTTTATTTACTGAGGTTTTTACGAATATTATAGCAAGGGGATGTTCATAAAAGCTAAACTATGAGGAATTAAATATCTTAAATATTCTATGTAATGTGGAATGTAATTCTGGAATGGTTAGTATATTGTATAACTGGTTTGACCTTCAGAAAATATTCTCTCAATGCAATTAATAATATTGTTTTGAGGTTAATCTATGGTATTGCTAGGTTTCAGAGTAGCAGCCGTGTTAATCTGTATTTGCAAAAAGAAAAGGAGTACTTGTAGCACCTTAGAGACTAACCAATTTATTTGAGCATAAGATTTTGTGAGCTACAGCTCACTTCATCGGATGCATTCAGTGAAAAATACAGTGGGGAGATTTATATACATAGAGTACATGAAACAATGGGTGTTACCATACACACTGTAACCAGTAATCACTTAAGGTGAGCTATTACCATCAGGAGAGTGAGGGGAGTTAATTGTAAGCCTAAATTAATTGTATCCAGTTTGCACATTAATTTCAATTCAGCAGTCTCTCGTTGGAGTCTGTTTTTGAAGTTTTTTTTGCTGAAGTATTGCCACTTTTAGGTCTGTAATCGAGTGACCAGAGAGATTGAAGTGTTCTCCAACTGGTTTTTGAATGTTATAATTCTTGACGTCTGATTTGTGTCCATTTATTCTTTTACATAGAGAGTGTCCAGTTTGACCAATGTACATGGCAGAGGGGCATTACTGGCACATGATGGCATATATCATTAAAACAAGATAAGTAAAAAAATACAGATGAACTGTTGGTTGTTTCATTAGATATGTAATTACAAATTAACTAAGATTCTGGCCAGAATCCAGGTACAGGCAGATTGTTTTTTCCATCCATTCCTACTTAATAAGATTATTTCCCATTGTTTGAAAAGATTTGTGTAGATATCTATGATGAACTCATCACCATGATCTCCAAGATCCTTTGAGAATATAGTCTGAATATAGATGTGTATGTTTACAAGGTATACTGTTTACTTTATATGTGGTCCTTTCACTCCTCGGAATAAAGCTTGTGAAGATATCACAGAGTCAGGGTAGGCACTGGGCATATAAAAACCTTGGAACAATATGTCATCTTAATCAACATCCAGTATAACACTGTATTGCAATAAATGACACAGCTGGCTGTATGATTCTTGTTTTTGATAGCTGGTCTATTGGTATACTGTTACAAGACCCAGTGTTTTGTTGAGCAGGATAGGGTGACTTCCTCAGGGCATTCTACAAAATGATGTTGACCTAAATTACATCAGCATATAGCTGTCACAACAATTAAATAGTTTTTGCATGTCCACAATACGCTTCTTGTGTCAGCGGTGCTCATCCTTACCAGGATCACTTGTACTAACTATTGTTAATGTGGGCATTGTGGGATGGCTTTTGAAGGCCAGTAACAGTCAATGTAAACAAAGCAGTATCTACATCAACATTGACTCTATACTCATTAATACCCCTGTAGTCATAGGAAGAAAAAAAAAGGGGGGGGGAGGGTTAGTGGATTATAACATTGTTGTACTAAGTCATAAATTCAGTATCTTCATTTAAGAGCGTGATTTTTAGTGTCTAAGCAAAGATATGAATTTAAGCTCCCAGGCTTATCTTTTGAAAGTGTTTAGGAGGAGGACTGATAGGTCAGATAGAGAGTGATTACTTTAAGACAAGTGTTCACCCACACTCGATAAGATGTTTTGCTCTTATTTTCCTGTCTGAGTTCATTCAAGAGTGTAGTGATTGTCTGGTTTCATAAAAGATGGAAAACCTTCATACATATCTCCATTGCTACAATGATCAATACTCCCCACAACACACCTTTCAAGATCCATAGATCCTACACATGTTTATGACAACATGTTCGGCACCTCATCCAGTGCACTAAATGTCCCAGTAACAACTATGTGGGTGAAGCCAGACATCACTTTAAGGTCCCTTAGATTATATGCTAGCTATTTATGCTAAACTATCTGTTCCATCTTGTATTTAGCTGTGACACTAAGTACCTTTCCCAGACCTGAGAAAGAGCTCTGTTTGGCTCAAAAGCTTGTCTCTCTCACCAACCAAAGTTGGTCCAATAAAAAAATACCTCACTCACCTTGCCTCTCCCTAAGAATTGACCTTTGAAATATCTTTAGGAGTTTCAGTCTTAAAGTATTGTTCTATTTTGAAAAGTCTGTAAAAGGGGCACTTCCCACTCACAAGATCTATTCTTTGTATCTATTAAGTTAAATCTGCTTGCTTTAGTAATGAATAAGTTGTTTCTGTTTTTATGCACATATGCACCATATGGCCAACATGTTTATAAAGAGTGAACTATGTTCTGTTATTGCGCTCACTAGATTCCAATCAGTTGAACCTTTGAAGATCCAGTGAAGATAATGGAACTGTACAGATGCCTCAGAGCATAGTTTGACTTGTAGTCTCTGTATTACTGGGCAAGATGTTTAAGAAATAAAGAATCTAGCTCACCTATCAGATCCCAGGTAGAGTGCATTTGATCTGGAAATAAATAAGAGGGAAATATAGAATCTCATGACACCTTTATTTTGGGAATTCGCTGCTCCTTAAAATGCTTCTAGAACCAGCAAATAACTAATTTCTTAATTATCCTGAAAGAAAGTTTCTTGTTCTAGTACAGGAACTATGTGCCTGATAAGCTTGTTTGCACTATGTGGTTGAAAATGATTAGAAGTTGGTTAATAGCTGTTAGTAGATTCAGTCTGGGGAAGCAACAGTTTAATGTAAGAGCTACAAAAGCAACACTGATTTTATAGCTTCTGTAGACTCCAGCAGGGATTCAAGGAACATAATGAAACTCTATGATATTGAAAACCTGGGAAAAGGTCTCTTTATGTACTAACTTCAAAGTCACAGCAAGGACACCACTATTTCAGAGCCCATTTTGCAGCCAAAGACTCTGCAATCCCCCACTTGTTGCTAGTGAAGGATAGCTTAAAACATTTCAATAAGACACATGGCATGAGACAGCATGTCAGCTTCTAATGAGTTCATTGAGGTTTTCAGACAAAAGCTTCGATTTAATGGCAAAGGAAGAATTGATAAGAAAGCAAATTAATGACATAGAGGAACCTGGTCTCTTTTGGTGACCCTTGCCCCTAAACCTTACAGCTTCATATTGTGAATGCAATCTATCTAGTATAAGGATAAAAAGGAGAGCCTGTTTTTTTTTAAACACATTTGGAGCCCGCACCCTGGTAATATATAAATCTCTAAAATCTCATTGTTTCAAGCATGTTAATGTTAAAACTACTTATTTTTTTAAAGAGCACAATATCCCTGGAATGCTACGCTTCTTTTCAGGCATTTTTTAAAAAAATATTTATTTTCCCTGCATTAAAATTTACTTGCACTCTAATGGATTTCCATTAACAGCTCTGGAATTGTTGATAATGCTGTAATACTCCCCAGCAGTGAACATTTAATGAGAGAAAGAAAGATAATAAAATATGAATTTCTTCCAGACAATACCATCTCAATTCTACAATGTATGGATCAATGAATCCTAGTTTCACTGGAGCAAACTTTTTCAACAATCTTAAAAAAGAGCATGATTCAACATCACTGGTTGACATTATGAAATCCATAAGCATATAGAACACTCTTTACTTGCATGCAGATTTCTGAGGGGAGATACAGAGTAAAACAATAGAAAAATTCTGGGAGGTTAGACTCACATTTTATACAGACATATTCTGTAGATGATTAGTGAGGAACAACAAGTGATCAGCACTGAAGCCATGGATAGCTTCTATGTGTTTGCCAGGAAAACGTCAGGTCAAAATGACCTCTCTGAGGATGAGGTCAAAACATATGTGCTGTAGAGATAGTGGCTACTGTGTAAGATAAATATGATAAAAATAGTAATTACATTTCTGATCCTGATAATGACAGTGATTAACTGTGCAGACAAATGTTGAAGTTGAGAATTTTAGTGTATTTGTTCTGGAAGGATTCTGACTGTTTAAATTTGATCTTTGAAATAGCTACGCCTAAAAGGGATACAGTATACTGAGACAAACAGCAGTTAGATTTTTTTTTAAATGGCCAACTCATTCTATTGATAGTAAGTTGTATAGAGTTTTAAAATGCTGTACTATGAAGGAATACTGTAGGGGCTGCTTCCAATTTGCTTCTCCCAGGAAAGGGGGCACAGTCCTAATGCCATCTTCCCATGTGACAGCCAACCATGCTGGCCAGCTATACTTAGGGGAGAATGCTGCTCCCTTTAAAAGACTTCAAGGTAATTAAGTACAACCAGGGAGGCTCTGGGAGGCATTGTATCTCTCTAAAGGTCAGTGTCTTCCAGTGCTTTTTCTGGTTTGTTGTGCCTATCTATCATCCTTTGATTTGACTTTTTGCTAATCGCATATTCTAGCCCTAACTAAGGAGTGCATGCAGGTAGAGGTCATAATGCACTCTGAGTCATAGGAGGCGAGGAAAAGGAATCAATTGCCTTGATTATTATTAAATAACTTGTCAGGCAAGGTAATCTTTGGCTCGTGGGGGGGACAGAGTAAGTGACCGTAGTGTCTGTCCATGCAGTGCCATATTCTGTTCCCGCAGGGCAGCAACCTGGATATGTAGTGATTGTAAGACACTCACTCTCTCGGGCAGGGAAATATTGGCCTGGGAGGGATCCATACCAGTCACCAGGCTGGATACCTTGTCAGCTCTTGCTCCGCTCTGTTTCAGTTTTTTGAATAGGCTGCTCAAACTCTCAGGAGATTGGGTCACAGGAGGTCTGACCTAGCGGTCAGAGATGGAGTCAGGACTAGTTAGAGCAAGAGTCAGGCCTAGTGGGCAGAAAAAAGGTTAGAACCAGAGGTAAGAGTCCAAATGCCAGAGCCAAGGAACAAGACAGAGTCAGAACCAAGAATTGGAGCTGAAGGTCAGTAGCACAGCTGGTTCCAAGGCAGAACAGGATTCGAACAAGGCTACTGCAGCTGGACTTATAAGGCCTGGTAGCTTATCACCCAAGCCGGTGGGAATGGTCATAGAATCATAGAATCATAGAATATCAGGGTTGGAAGGGACCCCAGAAGGTCATCTAGTCCAACCCCCTGCTCAAAGCAGGACCAAGTCCCAGTTAAATCATCCCAGCCAGGGCTTTGTCAAGCCTGACCTTAAAAACCTCTAAGGAAGGAGATTCTACCACCTCCCTAGGTAACGCATTCCAGTGTTTCACCACCCTCTTAGTGAAAAAGTTTTTCCTAATATCCAATCTAAACCTCCCCCATTGCAACTTGAGACCATTACTCCTCGTTCTGTCATCTGCTACCATTGAGAACAGTCTAGAGCCATCCTCTTTGAAACCCCCTTTCAGGTAGTTGAAAGCAGCTATCAAATCCCCCCTCATTCTTCTCTTCTGCAGACTAAACAATCCCAGCTCCCTCAGCCTCTCCTCATAAGTCATGTGCTCTAGACCCCTAATCATTTTCGTTGCCCTTCGTTGTACTCTTTCCAATTTATCCACATCCTTCCTGTAGTGTGGGGCCCAAAACTGGACACAGTACTCCAGATGAGGCCTCACCAGTGTCGAATAGAGGGGAACGATCACGTCCCTCGATCTGCTCGCTATGCCCCTACTTATACATCCCAAAATGCCATTGGCCTTCTTGGCAACAAGGGCACACTGCTGACTCATATCCAGCTTCTCGTCCACTGTCACCCCTAGGTCCTTTTCCGCGGAACTGCTGCCGAGCCATTCGGTCCCTAGTCTGTAGCGGTGCATTGGATTCTTCCATCCTAAGTGCAGGACCCTGCACTTATCCTTATTGAACCTCATTAGATTTCTTTTGGCCCAATCCTCCAATTTGTCTAGGTCCTTCTGTATCCTATCCCTCCCCTCCAGCGTATCTACCACTCCTCCCAGTTTAGTATCATCCGCAAATTTGCTGAGAGTGCAATCCACACCATCTTCCAGATCATTTATGAAGATATTGAACAAAACGGGCCCCAGGACCGACCCCTGGGGCACTCCACTTGACACCGGCTGCCAACTAGACATGGAGCCATTGATCACTACCCGTTGAGCCCGACAATCTAGCCAGCTTTCTACCCACCTTATAGTGCATTCATCCAGCCCATACTTCCTTAACTTGCTGACAAGAATGCAGTGGGAGACCGTGTCAAAAGCTTTGCTAAAGTCAAGAAACAATACATCCACTGCTTTCCCTTCATCCACAGAACCAGTAATCTCATCATAAAAGGCGATTAGATTAGTCAGGCATGACCTTCCCTTGGTGAATCCATGCTGACTGTTCCTGATCACTTTCCTCTCCTCTAAGTGCTTCAGGATTGATTCTTTGAGGACCTGCTCCATGATTTTTCCAGGGACTGAGGTGAGGCTGACCGGCCTGTAGTTCCCAGGATCCTCCTTCTTCCCTTTTTTAAAGATGGGCACTACATTAGCCTTTTTCCAGTCATCCGGGACTTCCCCCGTTCGCCACGAGTTTTCAAAGATAATGGCCAAGGGCTCTGCAATCACAGCCGCCAATTCCTTCAGCACTCTCGGATGCAATTCGTCCGGCCCCATGGACTTGTGCACGTCCAGCTTTTCTAAATAGTCCCTAACCACCTCTATCTCTACAGAGGGCTGGCCATCTCTTCCCCATTTTGTGTTGCCCAGCACAGCAGTCTGGGAGCTGACCTTGTTAGTGAAAACAGAGGCAAAAAAAGCATTGAGTACATTAGCTTTTTCCACATCCTCTGTCACTAGCTTGCCTCCCTCATTCAGTAAGGGGCCCACACTTTCCTTGGCTTTCTTCTTGTTGCCAACATACCTGAAGAAACCCTTCTTGTTACTCTTGACATCTCTTGCTAGCTGCAGCTCCAGGTGCGATTTGGCCCTCCTGATATCTTTCCTACATGCCCGAGCAATATTTTTATACTCTTCCCTGGTCATATGTCCAACCTTCCACTTCTTGTAAGCTTCTTTTTTATGTTTAAGATCCGCTAGGATTTCACCATTAAGCCAAGCTGGTCGCCTGCCATATTTACTATTCTTTCGACTCATCGGGATGGTTTGTCCCTGTAACCTCAACAGGGATTCCTTGAAATACAGCCAGCTCTCCTGGACTCCCTTCCCTTTCATGTTAGTCCCCCAGGGGATCCTGGCCATCTGTTCCCTGAGGGAGTCAAAGTCTGCTTTCCTGAAGTCCAGGGTCCGTATCCTGCTGCTTACCTTTCTTCCCTGCGTCAGGATCCTGAACTCAACCAACTCATGGTCACTGCCTCCCAGATTCCCATCCACTTTTGCTTCCCCCACTAATTCTACCCGGTTTGTGAGCAGCAGGTCAAGAAAAGCGCTCCCCCTAGTTGGCTCCCCTAGCACTTGCACCAGGAAATTGTCCCCTACGCTTTCCAAAAACTTCCTGGATTGTCTATGCACCGCTGTATTGCTCTCCCAGCAGATATCAGGAAAATTAAAGTCACCCATGAGAATCAGGGCATGCGATCTAGTAGCTTCCGTGAGTTGCCGGAAGAAAGCCTCATCCACCTCATCCCCCTGGTCCGGTGGTCTATAGCAGACTCCCACCATGACATCACTCTTGTTGCACACACTTCTAAACTTAATCCAGAGACACTCAGGTTTTTCCGCAGTTTCATACCGGAGCTCTGAGCAGTCATACTGCTCCCTTACATACAGTGCTACTCCCCCACCTTTTCTGCCCTGCCTGTCCTTCCTGAACAGTTTATAACCATCCATGACTGTACTCCAGTCATGTGAGTTATCCCACCAAGTCTCTGTTATTCCAATCACGTCATAATTCCTTGACATCACCAGGACCTCCAGTTCTCCCTGCTTGTTTCCAAGGCTTTGTGCATTTGTATATAAGCACTTGAGATAACCTGTTGATCGCCCCTCATTCCCAGTATGAGGCAGGAGCCCTCCCCTCTCAGACATTCCTGCCTGTGCTTCCTCCCGGTATCCCGCTTTCCCACTTACCTCAGGGCTTTGGTCTCCTTCCCCCGGTGAACCTAGTTTAAAGCCCTCCTCACTAGGTTAGCCAGCCTGCTGGCAAAGATGTTCTTCCCTCTCTTCGTAAGATGGAGCCCGTCTCTGCCCAGCACTCCTCCTTCATGGAACACCATCCCATGGTCAAAGAATCCAAAGCCTTCTCTCCGACACCACCTGCGTAGCCATTCGTTGACCTCCACGATTCGACGGTCCCTACCCAGGCCTTTTCCTTCCACGGGGAGGATGGACGAGAACACCACTTGCGCCTCCAACTCCTTTATCCTTCTTCCCAGAGCCACGTAGTCCGCAGTGATCCGCTCAAGGTCATTCTTGGCAGTGTCATTGGTGCCCACGTGGAGAAGCAGGAAGGGGTAGCGATCCGAGGGCTTGATGAGTCTCGGCAGTCTCTCCGTCACATCACGAATCTTAGCCCCTGGCAAGCAGCAGACTTCTCGGTTTTCCCGGTCAGGGCGGCAGATAGATGACTCAGTCCCCCGGAGGAGAGAGTCCCCGACCACCACCACCCGCCTTCTCCTCTTGGGAGTGGTGGTCGTGGAACCCCCAACCTCAGGACATCGCATCTCATGCCTCCCAACCAGCGGGGTCTCCTTCTGCTTTCTCCCCCCAGACATATCATCTGGTCCACTCTCCGCATTGGTACCTGTGGAGAGAACATGAAAGCGGTTAGTTACCTGTGTCTGTGTTACTGGAACCCGGACATTCCGCTTACCTCTTCTGGAGGTCACATGTTGCCAAGCTTCTTCACTGGCCTCTTGGCTCCTCTGTGCAACCTGCTCTATATCTTTAGAGCTTTGTGCCCCTAGAAGGCTATCCTGAGTTTGGTCCAGAAAATCCTCAGTCTCTCGTATACAACGCAGGGTCGTTACCTGTTGCTCCAGACCTTCAATCTTCTCTTCCAATATGGAGACCAGCTTGCACTTTGTACAGACAAAGTCGCTTCTGTCCTGTGGAAGAAAGACAAACATGGCACATCCAGTGCAGGTCACAATAGCTGAACCCCCCCCTTCCATATCACCTACCTACTATGAGCTTCCTCAGAGACGTTGGCAAGATGTAAGCCTCACTGGGCTCACTCCAGGCGAACTCCCAGGCAAACTCCTGCTGTGAGCTGCTCTGCTGTCCCCGCTGCTCAGCTGGTTCGCGAGGCTCTGGCTATTTTCAAACAGCCAGGCTTCCCTGACGCAAACACACAGACACCCTAATGCCCGCCCCCTGCAGGCTAGCAGCCAATCAGACACTCACTCAGGCTCTCTCCCTGCCCTCCCAGCAAACACACGCTCGGATACTTCCTCAGCAAGCAAACACACACACTCGGATACTTACCAGTCCCAGGCAAACTCCTGCTGTGAGCTGCTCTGCTGTCCCCGCTGCTCCGCTGGTTCGCTGCCGCTCAGCTGGTTCGCGAGGCTCTGGTCCATCTGGAGAATAAGCATGTGCAGCTGCTTCCTCGTGCCAAGACACTATTAATCATAATACCAGAGCACCTCACATATATGGATGTTGTGAGAATAAATTCATTTATTTTATCCTCAATTTACAGATGGGGAACAGAGACATTAAGTGGCTTGTTTAGTGTCTCACAAAGTATATGGCATGCTTGGAAATAAGTCATATCACTTGAATGCCAGTCCAGAAGTAACCACAAAACGTCCTTTCTCCAGAACCTATCCTATATAAAGAAAATAGAATAGACAGTAGGGCTGCTCTGTGTGCATTTTTTGTTTTGTTTTTGTTTTTAGGGTTTTTGTTTTGTTTTGTTTTAAATCAGGGTTGCTTTATCCTAACATCATGTGAACTCCTGAATTCAATTAACTAACATCACCTTCTTCTATTATGTTCCTTTTGGGTACAGATGGCACAAGGGAGGTACTGGCTCTTCCTCAAAACCATTGCTATGCAACAGACCAAATATGAAGGTCCCTGACTAGGAAGAAAAAGAACTGTCTCCAAATTAAAATTTTAGGGCAGGGTTTTCACAGGCACTTACACATCCAACTTCTTTTGGCTTTCAGTGGGAGTTGGGCACCTAATTCCCTTAAGCATTTTTGAAAATCTCATCCTTGAATATACTAATGCAAATGTAAAAGACATAGCATTGATTATTCTTTTAAAAGCACCTCGATATGGATATGGAATAATTTAAATATAATACGGTGGAAAGTGAATAGGTAATGCATTTCTACAATAAAATACTGTATAGCAGTGTACTGTAAGTACCATATAATTCAGGATGGACTTGCACTTTCATTATGAAACCTTAACATTCAGCTTTAGAATGAAAGCCTTTAGCACATTTAGTGTCAGCTAAACAAACATCCTCTTTTCTCCAAAACCTGAAATATTTGGTTTGGTCATCCTTGAGTTATGCAAATGTAGTATTTTTCAGAGTTTGGCTTGTTTTATTGCTCTCATAACCCCCAAATAGCAGTTTTACAAAGAAAATTCTGTCACTCATTATGTACTTTGAGAAGAAATAACTTTGTGTTTTGGGAAACAATGAATTTTTAAAAAGGTCTGCTATTCAGTGAGATTTGCTCTAAGCTGCCATTTTTAAATTATTCCTTTTCTCTTATGCTGATTAGATTAATGCAGTGTTTTCTGATTGGGGCTACATCTGAAGAGCTTTTGGAAAAGAGAGAGCCAAAGAGAGCTGCCTATTTTCTTAGCCAATTTTTCCCCACAAAGTATTATTCCTGTGTTCCAGAAATTGCACTGGGTTCCAGTTTATTTCCATTCATTATGAAAGATGTTGTCTTTAATCTATGTTGTTCTTTTGACCCACAAATGGTATTATCAGGTGACTTGGGAGCACAGCTAGAAAAATGGGATTGGGAACCTAGGTATGATGCATTTGGCAGCAGGGCACTGGGGGGTGCCTTTTAAAGGGGTGATAAGGGGTGCTATAAAGTGTATTGCTTTTCACTAGCTCATAGACCCTCAGTTTTGCCCTTCAACTTTGTTTTCTCTCCAGCACCCTCTGGTAAATTAAGACAAGATTATTGTTCTTCCTTATCTTTCTTGATTGTAACATCTCTCCTATTCAAACTTTGCTAATTTGTCCTTGCCAGTATGTACATGGGCCACATGAATGTCAGTATCCATTTTACTCTGTATAAAGCTTATACAGGGTAAACTCATAAATTGTCCGCCCTTTATAATACTGATAAAGAGATATGCACAGTTGTTTGCTCCCCCAGGTATTAATCACTTACTCTGGGTTAATTAGTAAACAAACGTGTTTTTATTAAATATAAAAAGTAGGGTTTAAGTGGTTTCAAGTAATAACAGAGAGAATAAAGTCAGTCACCAAGCAAAATAAAGCAAACACACTCAAGTTTAAGCCTAATACATTAAGAAATTTATTACAGATAATATCTCACCTTCAGAGATGTTCCAATAACTTCTTTCACAGACTAGACTCCTTCCTAGTCTGGGCCCAATCCTTCCCCCTGGTACAGTTCTTATTAGTTCCAGCAGATCTCTCAGGTGATAAGCAGGGGTTTTCTCATGACTGGCAGTCCCTTTTGTCCTGCTCCACCCCCTTTTATAGATTTGGCACAAGGCAGGAATCTTTTGTCTGTGCTTGTCCCCACCTCGCTTCATCAATGGAAAAGTACAAGGATTAAGTTGTATTCCAGCATCATGTGACATGGTCACATGTCACTGTAAGAGCCCTAGCCTCCATTCTTCCTGGGTTGAAGTCCACACATACACAGGAAGGTATTCAGGTAAACAAACCATTTGCAACCAATTGTCCTAGTCAATGGGAGCCATCAAGAACCTAAACCACCATTAAGGGCCCACACTTTACATAATTACAATAGGACCTTAGAGTTATGCCTCATATTTCTAGCTTCAGATACAAGAATGACATATGCATACAAATAGGAAGTATATATTCAGTAGGTTATAACCTTTGTTATGATACCTTACAGGAGACCTTTTGCATAAAGCATATTCCAATTACATCATGTTCACACTCATAAGCATAAAGAAAAGGAGTACTTGTGGCACCTTAGAGACTAACAAGGTGCCACAAGTACTCCTTTTCTTTTTGCGAATACAGACTAACACGGCTGCTATTCTGAAACCACTCATAAGCATGTTTCCATAAAACATATGGAGTGCCACGTGACAATACGTAAAGGCAATTTTAAATTTTATTTTTAATATTGAAAAAAATCAATTTTAAAGTTCTGATTCCCATAGAAACTTTAATTCAAGCATCATAAGATGTCAATACATGGAAATAAAATATAGTCATATCTTGGAAACAGCTTTTCAGGAAAAATAACATTGGGATTAATTTTAAACAACTATTATTTTGGCAAAATTGCAACAACTATCACATTACCAAATGCCAGGCACTGATTTTAAATAAATATTTCTTAGGTATGGACCTTTGAACTATAAAGTGTTTGAAATGCCATGAATAAAACAAGAACTTCCCATAAGTGAATTTTAATTTTGTTGAATATGTGTGCCTTGTAATCTCATGCTATCAGCCACTGATGTCTGATGGACACTTTGATCCCAAAACCAGCTCCTGGACATAGCAACTTGTATAAACAATTGTTAGTGGCATGATTAACAAATATGGCAGTTAATAATTTCAGAACCATGATATGTTTCCAAGTGGAACAGAGTACATGATTCTCTCTACATACTGTACTTAAAGGATCTGCATTCTGTTCAGATATTTGTTTTTAGTATTTGAATCACTAAGTCAACAGAACTCTAATGGGCTTTGGATCAGGACTTCTGGTACTTAAGATTGTTCTCCATTTTCCCAATAACTTTTAAGATTAAACTAATTTTTAAAAAATTCTAATAAGATACTGTCATCTAGCAGGCCTCAAAACTTGCTTATTTCATTAAGACGTTAGGCATTTCAAAGGCATGATGCATGAATGAATTTTCTCATAAATTCTTCTCTGTATGAATTGAATGTTTGCCTGGATTAGAAATGGGGCTGTACATTATTATTTAGTCCTCCACATCTGATGAATAAAAAAATAGGCCTGGATCTGGAATGAGTTTGTTTTCAAAATTACTATGCTTTTATTTTTTTTCTAAAACACTGAGTATCAGAAAGGAGAACCTTTTTCATTATCTATTTGCCCATCCAACTGCACTAGGATGGAGAGGAGAAATGAACAGCTGAATAGGGATGGAGAAAAAAATCTGCTCCTTTCCCTGTTGGTGGTAGCACAAAGGGACAGAAACAAAGAGTGTAGGGGGGGCTGGGCAGGCAGTAAGTGATTATCATGCAGGTCTACCAAGTGGGTGAGAAAACCTCTCAGAAACCTTCTCTTCTCTCATACAGACACATATAGAAAATCTTCTTAAGCTGTTTAAACAAACATCATTGTGGCTTCACTCCAAATACCAAGTGCTTCCTCTTGCTCCTGCCTCTCTCACACTGCTGGCTATGTCAAATACAGATAAGGGGGGCGGGGGGAGAAAAAACGGAAGGCAGAGCCAGACTACAGAGGTTTTCACCTATAAATCTGGATTCTCTGACTGAGTTTGTTCCTCTGTGGTTTCAGAGTAGCAGCCGTGTTAGTCTGTATTCGCAAAAAGAAAAGGAGTACTTGTGGCACCTTAGAGACTAACAAACCTACTAACTAACTAAACAAACTAAAATTGTTAGTCTCTAAGGTGCCACAAGTACTCCTTTTCTTTTTGTTCCTCTGTGCTGACTGAACAACACAAAGGAAATACCAATAAATTTACCTGCTAGTGATACCTTCACTACAATAGGGTCTCAGTGCATACTGAACCTGTTTCTCATCCTCTCTTTGCAAAGCATTTGCTGTTTGGTCCCCATTTGGGCTGTTGCCAGCTGGTACAAGCTAGAGCAGCCCAAAGCCTGCTATAATCTGCACTAGGGCAGGAGGTGGGAATCAGATTTGTTATGAAAAATAAATTTGAAACAAGATTTCTACCAAAGCTTGTGGCTTATAATATAGAGTTATCTAAAATATTCATAATGAAGACATATTTAAATGAAAATATAAGAAAAAAGTTAATTGACTGACTAGAAAATAATAAAATAGAGAAGCTCCAAATCCTCCTTTCTGAGACAATGCATCAACACATCACACATTTTAATATAAAAAATAAAGCTTGCTGTTTTAAATTATAGCATATCTGCCTGTAATTCATTTATTAGATACTCATTATCTTTTATTTCTATTATAATCATATGAATAGATCAATGTATTACTGTGTGTACCATGCTGGATTTACATTTTTTTCAAAATAAGAGTTTTGTACTAGGTAAAGTCATTTGAGATTTCTGACAGTTTACTCTCTCACATTATGCTCAAATAAATGTGTTAGTCTCTAAGGTGCCACAAATACTCCTTTTCTCTCAGATTGTGTTAGTTTTGCCTTATTCCCCAAAATTACAGAACTGGCTGTAAAAATACTTCAAATCCCTTTGGCAGAGAGAGAGACTGAAGTTGTGCTCAACAACTATTAGGATATCTACCCAAACTCCTAAGCATATGCCTGTCTCCCAAGTCCATCCAAAGTCCAAAGAGGCTTTATTTTCCCTCTTTCTTCCCTTCCACTCAAAAAGTTTGAAAATTTGAAGTCAAATCCTAATAAGGATGATACGAAGGTACACAAACACTGACAGTTTAACAGTAAAAGTACAAGGCAGGCCAAGAAAGAATTTGAGAAGTAATTTACAACACAACAATTAAAAATAAGATTTTTTTTAAGTACATCAGAAGCAGCAATTCTGCCAAACAGGCAATGAGACCAATAGACAACCAAGGTGTTAAAGGAGCACTCAAGGAAGACAAGGCCATTGCACAGAAGCTAAATACGTTATTTATGTCGGTCTTCACTGCGGAGGATTTGGGGGAGACACCTATAGCACAGCTATCCCTTTGGGTGACAAATCTGAAGTAGTGACCCACACTGATAGGTCAATAAAAGGTTATTTTTAGAACAAATTGGTAAATTAAAACAGTAATAAGTCACCAGGGCCAGATGGTATTCACTTAAGAATTCTGAAAGTATTTCTGTAATCTCACATTTGATTTTTAATTGTATTGTGTAACTTATTGATGAACCAAGCCTCTGTACCAGATGACTGAAAGGTAACCAATGATTTTTAAAATGGGCTCCAAAGGCAATCCTGGCACTTACAGGCTGCTGAGCCTAACTTCAGTACAGGGAAAATTGATAGAAACTATTATACGGAAGAGTCTACACAGCTTTTGTAAAAGGAAATCATGTCTCACCAACATATTAGAATTCTTTGAGGGAATCAACAGGCATGTGGATAAGGATGATCCAGTCAATATAGTGTACTTGGATTTTCAGGGCACCTTTGACACCCTGAGAAAAGGCTATAAAGGAAAGTATGAGCTCACAGGATGACAGGAAAGCCCTCTTATGGATCAATAACTGGCTAAAAGACAGGCAATCAAGTAGGAATAAATGGTCAGTTTTCACAATAGATAGAAGTAAACAGTGGGGATCCCCCAAGGATCTGAACTGGCACGTATGCTCTTCAGTAACATTCTGGAAAAAGGAGAGAACAGTGAGGTGGCAAAGTTTGCAGTTGATAGATAAGTCGAAAACCAACTGAGAAGAGTTATGGCAGATGAAATTCAGTGTTGATATGTGCAAAGTAAAGCATGTTGGAAAACATAATCCTGGCTATGCATATATAATGATGTTTTTAAAATTAGCTATTACCACTCAAGAAAGATCTTGGAGTCACTGCCAATAGTTCTCTGAAAACTTCAGCTCAATGTGCAATAGCAATTAAAAAGGCTAACAGAATGCTAGGAACTATTAGGAAAGGGATAGAAAATAAGACAGAAAAATCATAAGGCCAAGATATAAATCCATAGTGTGCCCACATCTTGATCCCCCTCCCCCACATTCTCTACCTACCAGACTGGTGCTGGGGGGAGCTCATGCCTTCTCCCCTGAGGCAGGGTGGTGGGGATAGGGATTTCTGCCCTGCAGAGAGGTGGGTCTCAGGGCTTCAGACATGCAGGAGGTGCCTGCTGGGGCTCAGGGCTTCAGAAGAACGGGACTGAGGCCCCGAGCCCCAGCAGACACCCCCCACAGGGCCGAAGCCCTGAGACCTGGCAGTTGTGTCCATCTCTCAGACTTCTGAAGATTTTCATATGTGGCTCAGAGGGTCAGTAGATTTGGCCACTCCTGATATAGGTAGATGATTAAGACAGTGGGGAAGTTAGTTAGGGGATAAGATAAGGCAGAGGTGACAAAGATTGATGTTGGGAGCAGTGGATAACATATCTAAAAATCTGTATGGCTACTTATCCAGGTTAATATATAGAACATTTCATACAAAGTCAGGTAACATTTTCAAAAGTGCCCAAGTCTATTGGCAAGTTAATGTGAATTAGTCTCTGAAATCATGCAGATGATTTTGAAAATGTTGCCCATGATACATTTGTTCATTTAAGTCTTTTTTCTTTAGACAAACTCCTATCTGAAATAATTGAATCGTCATATATTTAGCCTTATTTTCCCATTATATAATCCTTTCACAGCAAATATGTATTGCACAAAAGGGTCATTAAAAGTTCTTTTCCTGGAAACAGTATTTTTTTTAAAATGATCCATAAAGAAAACACACTTTCTCTCTCTTTCACACACATACACCATAATAAGCTATGACAAAAATTAAGAAAATATGCTTTTAGTTTTGATTTAATCTATTTTCCCATTAAAGTAAAAACTCTTTGACAGGGCATTTAAGTAAAAAGGAGGAGCATGATAATAAACAATATGCAATAAATATAATTTTAAAATGAAAGCCGTATGGTATATTTTTCTATCAAAATGCAAGTACCACATTAAAAACAATAATGATGCTCATCTACAGTTACAGTTCCAACAAAACATCTCAGGATTTGATTTACAATTAGTAACTTGTTGAAAGCGAGCCATTATTTTACATTGGAAACTCCTACCACTCAAACAATCAAGCCCTAAAATCTTGCTGTTTATTAATTGCATTATCTCATACTATTTTTCTCAACAAGGCTTCATAAAATCAAGGCTATGTTATTCAAAATGATATTAGAATTATATGCATCCTCAGCTAGACTATTCAATCACTACTAAACACACAAACAGTAGGTGGCTTGTATGCTTGCAAATTCTAGATTCATTATTGCAGCATTAGAATATGATGTACCATATTATATTGATGTGCCACATTATATTCACATAAGGCTTAAAAAGTCTCACTTTCTGGGCTAAGAGTGTAAGGGAGCATTGTGGACTAAACACATTGGCATGGAGGGAGCCACTCCAGCAGCCACTCCAATTTGTTAAGAAGTTGTATTGATTGACTTTGAACTATATTATGGTATCCAGTCTTTATCTAGAAGGATGATTATCGTAGGAACAAAGGAATTGCCACGCTCGGTCACACCCATGGTATACCTAGTCCAGTAGCCTATGTCTGACAGTGGCCATCTTAAAATGTTTCAGAGGAAGGTGCAGGGATCTGTAGTATGCAAGAACATTTGAGCTCAAATACACAGTAAACAAACACCTGAATAAAAAAAATGTATAAATGCCTCTCTTTGCAGATGACTATGTAGTTTAATGTATGAAAAAAACTGGGTGTGAATCTCTCTCTCTCTGGAAAAAAGAGAGTCATAACATTGTTTAGATTAGCCAAAGTAAATTTTTATTTTTTCCTTATGTGATACTGTATTAAAGTAACATCACTTTGAAATAGAACTTTTAAATGCTCAGAATGCTATTTAAATATGTAAAAGATACTTCTTTTTTTTAAAATCTACTTGCCTTTTAAGACTAGGTAAGTGACTAGTTCAAAGTAAATGTACCTCACATTCTAAGCATTATTTTTTCTTTTCTTTTGTTTTTTGTTGGCTCCTCCAGGATTGGGGAAATCAAAGTGAACCCATAAAGCTTTGCTTTGGGGCGGGGGGGCACTAGCACATTGACAAATTTAACTTTTTACTGGATTCACCAGCTGTACAAATGTTAACATATTATTCGAATCGTGAAACAGCTTTTATTAAAGTTTACTTGAGGGATGTTTCATATTTTGTTATTTTAGTGAGGCCTAATCTCATGCCAGTGTGAATTTTGCCAGACTTCAGTGGGCATCCAATCATAATTGATCACATGATTATGATGCCATTTGTGCATGAGAAAGTTTCAGCTTTCAAAGAACATGCCAGACAAATGTAACTGAATAAATAATGAGGTGTCCTTGTGGCACCTTAGAGACTAACAAATGTATTTGGGCACTGATGAAGTGGGTTATAGCCCACGAAAGCTTATGTCCAAATAAATTTGTTAGTCTCTAAGGTGCCACAAGGACTCCTCATTGTTTTTGCTGATACAGACTAACACGGCTATCCCTCTGTTAGTGACGTTAATGACATAATCTGAGACCATATAGATCATTGTTGCAACCAAGATCCTGTAGTGGCACCAAATCTTGTATAAAGGGGGTCAAATAAGGTGTCTAAGACAAGGTTATGGTTGACTGGTTATGATTATGCTATCTGTATGCATCATTTTCATATTTAAAGTATTGGCTCTAAACTGTCTGTATTTCAAACTTATGCTGTGCTTCTGGGTGACACCCCAGACAAGTTGGTGTCAGCTCTGCCTAGCTTGCTTGATGGTCCATTAATGACCATCAGCTATACAATTGACCCATTGAGAAAAAACAGATACACCTTGTTACTCAGCAAGGCATGCAGGAACATGCCTATGAACAGAACTCTGAATTTTTTCCATGCCATGTGATGGACAGATTGTCCTTGGGACAAAGAAAGCGGAGACCACATGGCAAGAAACTATAAAAAGCTGATGCAGCTCCTCCATCTTGTCTTTGATCCTGCTTCATACCTCTGGAGGGACTTTACTACAAATGGAAGCTCTACACAAAGGATGGATGACCCATCCCAGCTGTTGATGTACTCCAGAGACTTGATTTGAACCTGCAGTTTATTCCATCACTGCTACAAGCCTGAACCAAGAACTTTGCCATCACTGTATGTAATTGATTCCACTTAACCAATTCTAGCTCTCATCTATATCTTTTTTCCTTTTATGAATAAACCTTTAGATTCTAAAGGATTGGCAACAGTTTGATTTGTGGGTAAGATCTAACTTGTATATTGACCTAGATCTGGGGCTTGGTCCTTTGGGATTGAGAGAACCTTTTTTCTTTTACTGGGGTATTTGTTTTCATAACCATTTGTCCCCATAACAAGTGGCACTGGTGAGGATACTGGGAAACTGGAGTGTCTAAGGGAATTGCTTGTGTGACTTGTGGTTAGGCAATGGGGCAAAACCAAAAAGTCTTACTCTGTTTGGCTGGTTTGGTTTGCCTTGGTGTGCATAGAAACCCCAGCCTTGGGCTGGAGCTGCCCTGTTTTAAGCAATTTGTCCTGAATTGGCACTCACAGTTGTGTCCACCAGAACCAGCATCATTATACCCTCTGAAACCTGAATAAGTAAAAAAAGTAACTTATTCACCTCTGGAGTTTCAATTAAATCTTTTTGTCTGAAATGCAGAGGCCTATCAAAGGGCAGAATATAGCTAAAGCCATTAGATACCTCTGTAGCAGAACTCCCACACCAGGCAATGCTTAGTTGTTTTCCAATTTCATTGCTTATTTGAGTCATGGTCCAGATTGGGAATCCTAACTAAATCTTGTTTGTATTCTCTACCTAGTAAGCCAAATTCTGTATGATCGCAGAACCTAAGAACAATAAATATCACTATCACCATTACTGATATTTGCTTTCAAGTATGAGTTCCCAAAATTTTAATGCTAATGAAAGGTAAATGTTGCATTCAGAGTAGACCATGCCTAATGGCAGCCAGGCAGCTTTCCCTCTAGGGCAAGTGTCTACTTTCACATCACACTTTCTAATATAATCACTTCTTTGTGCCACTTCCTAGTAGCAAAATCTGCCTCCAGCATTGTATATAATGTTTCTTTCTTTTAACTTAGTTACCAGCTCTTAATGGTTTTTGAAAGAGTGAAGGTAAAAAATGATGTTTTATTGCTGAAAGAAATACATTTGCAATATGCACATATAAATTACAAAGACAGTTTTTATTTGCCTAATTTTTTTATTTATTTATTTTTAAAAAACTAGGAAAACTTACAAGACAGAGGGAGGAAAACCAAAGAAAAGAGATGCAAATCCTTCTTCTGTTTCCATTTAATTAATCATCGCCATGCATTATCATAGTAATTCATTCAACAAAGGAGGAAAAAAAGTAAATGCAAAAATCAGAAACTAAACTAAAAACAACTACTAAATGACAATTTAAATGAAAAAAATAAGTCCTTCACACAAGTCCTAAAAGTCCTTCACACAAACAAACTGTTGTGAGGCATCCATGTGAGAGGGGATTGTCAGTGAGTTTTAATGACCCTCCAGTGATAGTAGAGGGAAGGAAGATGCTACAGGAATTAACATGTTTAATGGAAAAAGTAAATAGGATTTTTTTTTCCAAGTGGAGCTGTTCCAAGCTATCGATCATAGATTCAAATAAGAAAGGTCTCTGTTTCCTAAACCCATGCCTTGTTTTCTCAATTCAAATTAAAACAGACATGCTAAAACTGAAAGGACAACTCAGCGGTCATGTTTGTGCATGAACATACATGAGATGTGCCAAATGAAGGATGGTGGAATGTGTGTGTCCATTACACACACACACACACGAACATATAGAGGCCTATCAGTCAGGAAAAATCTCAGAATGTATTAACATGGAATAGTGGGAATTAACACTCCCCCCATCCTTCTACTTTAATAATATTTAAAGAATCTAGTGCTTGTGAAAGCTGCCATATTGACAGCTTTGGAGACCAAAGTCCTCTTATCATTTCATACTGCCTTGTCCCTGTGCCATAAGGGTCAATATATTAAGATAAAGTACATCTGCCAGGGAAATACAATAAAATATAAGAACATAAATTAGCTATTATTCTATAACCTAGAATCTGTACATCTCTTCTTCCTTTTCTCCTTATTTCTAATCTCCTGGCTTTTCTTTCATCTGACTCATTCTATCAATTCCCATATAATTTTTCTCTTTCTTTTCATTTTTGACAACTGCTTTCTCTCTCTCATCCCACTTTTCTTGTTTCCTTCATTAAATTCTTTGAGAAACAGCATCTCTTTTCCAATCATTCTTTGTTTCTTTCACATTTTCCCCATCCTCTGCTGTCCCACTCCTTGCTTTTTCATTGTTCCACATAATTCTTCCTTTTCCCTGCCTTACACATTTACTTCCTAAATAACTTTTTACTATTCCTGTCTTCTTCCTTACCTACCAATATTCTAAAACCCAATTTTTAAAGGGAATATTCCCTCTAATTAAGTAATGTACATATATGCTCTATCATCCCTCCCCTTGCCCTAATTAGGGCAACATCCATTGCCCCAATATGACACACACACGACTTTGGAACTTAAAACTTTTTTCCAAACTTCATGTAAGCTGATGAAAATGAGACTTTTACCTGGTCTTTACAAAGATTTGATTCATAATAGATTAAACATCAAACTGACCTGAGGATTAGACAGAGTTGAGAGAAAATTAGACACTTTAAGAAAGTATGTCAAATAGTTGTAGGGGTACAGTATTTGATGAACTCTTTCAAACGCTTTTTTACATCATATTGTAGCCTTTACGAATGTTATTTATTTTGCCTAAGCTTTTATTCTATTTGTTCTTTATGAAAACTCTCAAATTAATGTAAACTTCCTGGGAGTAATTTTCTCACAGAATTCCACAAAGCCTTTGCAATTATAGTTCTACATATATAAAGGAAAAATGCCTGGTTTTCTCTCTCTCTTTGTGAAAACCCATTGATTCTAAGAAAGAATTATTCACTAACAATTAATATAGACATAAAATTCTACCTGGGTCATAAAGATGTGCACACTTTTATGTGTGTGAAGAGAAATTCCTAATTACTACTAAGAGAAAGTAAAGGGTAGGTTGTATTCTGTCTAGGAGAGCAATTTACCTGTCTGACCCTTGATTAAGTATTCCATTAGCCTCTTGCCCCTGGCAGGAAGAATTCTTTCGATACGTGTGTGTGTGTGTGATTTAAGAGAAACTTTCATCTAACACAGATTTTCACAGCTCCTAATGACTTGGCAAGGTGGAGACTTCCCTATAGATCACATGATAGAGTAACTATAAACATTTGATTGTGCAATGGTGTGCAGTTCATGCAGCAAATTCACTCAGTCAATGTAAAATTCATTCAATAGCATAGTATGCTCAGGGTCTGTGGCTACTAAATGGCAATCTATGGATTCTACGGATTCTATGGAATCTACATATGCATATGGATACATATGTAGATAGATGTCAGACAAGGGGCTACAAGTGATGCACAGATACTAGTACCAAGTGTATCATCTTGTTGGAATAAAATCAGGCACATACATGCATACCCATATGGTTAATGCTTTTTTATTAACAGAAAGTTCTAGCGTTCTACCTTAGCAGCATGTGCACTACACCAATTTGTAGCAGTGTTGGGGTTCTCTTTGCTTATAGTGACACATTATATTCTTCCTCAATATTCAATAAATATAGATCACTAATTTTCTTTCCATAGGCCTCATAAAACACATTTCAGAGTAGCAGCTGTGTTAGTCTGTATCCGCAAAAAGAAAAGGAGTACTTGTGGCGCCTTAGAGACTAACAAATTTATTAAAGTCCTGCAGATCTTTTTCTAGGGCTGCCTTTTCCTCACTGTGGTCCCATTCAGAAGAATGCTTTTCCATTTATGTTAGCAGTGCTAGTAAGGAGATCTCCTTTTTAAAAATGTCTAACAGACTGCTATGCTTGGTGTCATTTTACCATTAAACAGTCTTCCTGGATCTTTTGTGGTTTTGCCCAACTTTTTCCTCCACAAAGAAGTGGTTAGTTCTCTTTGCTCGGGTCTCTGAATAACCCTCAACAAAAGGATTTGTTTTCCTCATTCAGCCTTTTCTCTGTTGTATTGTCAGTGCACATCCAGGGTTCCTACAAATATTTTTATCATTCCTTTTTTCCTGTGTTTGCCATTAGAATTTTATTTGCACTGAGTCTCTACATATTTTAACACTATTTTACTTTCACTTATTTTTAAATCTATTAAGATTTTTTGTGTGCCCTCTAGAGTTCATCTTCAAGCATTTCCTTTTCAGTTGACAACTGCTTTAAATCTTGATTCTGCTTTTCCCTTCCTGCACTGAACATCTGCCACCTGCTGTTGTGACAACTTGAATCTAACATCCCCCAGGTCCCTGAGCTGCTGCGAGGAAGGTGAAAAAATCCACTGGTCCCGAGTCAGTTATGCCATAAGGAAACATTCCTTCACAGTCCACCCCTCCCCCAAAAGGGTGACTAGTGCAATCCCACAACAGACCAAAAAAGCCAGTCTTATCACCAGTCTCAGGTGTGGGAAGGTGGGACCTGCTAATCCAGGCATGACAGGAGTCTTAGGGTGGAGGAACAGTGTTTATATATCTGCCCCAGCTGTGCAGGCTTACTTGAGACCTCCCATTCAGGTGATCCCTTCTCCTTCCCCTCTCCCAATTCCCATGGGTGGGCTGGGGTGGAGAGTTTAAAAGGAGTTATTACCCTTTCCCCCCCACTCCTGCCAATCCAGATAAAATTCCCCCACCTTTGAGGTTGTGGGGTACATCGTTTTGAAACCCATTCCTACTCACTGAGATGGATTGTTGGAACTAAAGTTTCCTCTCATTGCATCATGAACAGTGGCAGGGACATTTTCCACAGGACAACCTAATAAAGACCCTGGGCCTGAATTCACAGAAGGATGAAGAGTTACTCAGCTATGCCCATATATTCATTAGCCTCTCTGCTGAGGGTACTGATAGGGGATCCAATTGGGGGAAGTTTTCTCTAGGAACTGGAAGATGAACTCATTTCACATAATTCATCAAAAGAAGTGAACTGGTTATGTACCACCACTGTGTCATTTTTGGGATTTTCAAATGTTAGCATAAGATCACCTTTTAGTACCACAAATACTTGCAAAACAATTTTTAATTGCATTTTCAGAGAAAAATCAAGCAAACTGTATTTTTGTTTGTAAACCTTGCAATTCATGCATTTGGTGAGTTACAGAAGTTATCTAGAGAGGAAACAAGACACTGATAAAAATTCAGGTTTTTGGCCTTTTCCTCAAACTAACCCACTGAGAACATGGTTCTTCCTCTCCAGAATTGCAGCTCTGTATTAAAGTCATCTTCCTGCACTCAGATGTGATGAGATAGGTACTTAGCCCTTTACACCAAAGAAAATATATACAGCATATTAAAAAAAGAAGAAAAGTTTGTGTTTGTACTAAAGACACACACACACACATCCAGTATAATAAAGCAAGGCTATTACAGCTACTAGATGCTAACCAAACTGGAAATACCTATAAAACAGGCCTCTTGCAAGCTATGATTTTATGTATACTGCAGGAAATCACTTAACAGAGGCCCATATATCTCTCCAGATTTTCTTTAATGGCAGCCACTTGTACACATTTATTAGCATATTCTAAATCAAAGCAAGAGCTGAAATTTATTTGTGAGATTCTCTTCCAGCTGTTTGCCATTACCTCTCAGAGCTAAAGTCAATGTTATATCAACAAGCTTCTTTTTTAAAAAAAGTAGATTTTCATATAAATTTAATCAGTTAAGGACTGATCTTGCATTTCTTTCTTTCAATCAATTTGGGACCAAAAGGTGGACATCATTAGGGCCATGATTTGTTTAAATACATTGATGATGATGGTATTTGGATTCAGCCAGTGCTTAGTGTTTTCTCACTAGCCTATAAGGGTGGACTCACAGGAGTAGACTGATAACACCACAGTTAGTATGAAATACATATTTCTTTCTAATGTTTGCTAGCACCTGCAAACAGATGTTTCCTACTGTGGATGGCAAATATCCAGCCTTCCCCCCATTTGTCCATTGTCTGTGTGAAAAATTGAATGTTCTAAGGACCAGTGTATATGGGGGGTTTCTACTATATAAAAGTGCTAGCACAATCTCTTTAGAAAATATTTGAATTAAGATAGGGTGATCAGATAGCAACTGTGAAAAAACAAGACGGGGTAGGGGGTAATAGGCAAGTATATAAGAAAAAGTCCCCAAAACCAGGACTCTCCCTATAAAAACGGGACATTTGGTCACTGTAATTAGGATGAAGTTTGGTGTGTAGAAATGGGTGAAGAGCAGATAAGTGTCAGTTGAGAAAAATATTTAAGATTCTGTGACCCCCCACCCCATATTATTTATAGAAATATCCCTCTATCTATCTATCCCCTCACAGATGACCCAAAGGAAGAAGCATACCCCACATCATTTCAAAGGGTGGCAGAGCTCCCAATCTAGTGTGCACTCCTTCAGAGCCCTAGAAGGAATTCTGACTGTGCCAATTAAAATTTCTCCTGTGGCTCCACCTGCTGTGTAGCCTCCACTGAATCCCCTCACATTTTATACATGGGGGGTGGGGGGGAATGTAACATGGACCATGGCTTAAAGGTACCCTCTGGCCCTCTATCTTCACACATAAAACTGCTTATTTTACAACACTTACTAGGTCTCCCATTCTATGATTGGCTCCTCTCAGGTGGACCCCTGCCCAAGCAGAGGTGCACTGAAGTTGGTGGAGCTATACATGTGTGCCGCAGAAGAAGGGCCCATAGGATAGTCAATATTTTTCTTTTTTTGAGATGAATGAAGAATGTTTTTAAGATGTGTGCTTTATCTCACTTTAGAATCTAGCTATTGATCTTAAAACGTGTTTGTTTTGTTTTGTTTAAAAACAAACAAACAAACAAACAAACAGCAGGAGGACTATTTTTCAGTTCAAAGATACCCAAACTTTGCAACTCGGAAACCACCACAACTTTGCAAAATCTCAGAGTAAATTTAAATTCACACACACACACACACACACACACACACACACACACACACACACACACACAAATCCTTGCTTTTGCTTTTATAGTACATGGCTTTAAAATAGACATTTGCCATATATTAGTAAAAATATCACCTCCATAAAGAAGGGAATCAGAGGATTCTTGGCAAATGCTGATTCTAATTACCATTGTCCTTGATTCTGTGAACTAACTTTATTAAGGAGAAAAAAAATTGGTTGTTTGTAGGAGTTCACCAGCAATGAAAACCTTTAGCTGATCTTCTTTGTCCTCACTCTGCAGTTACAAAAGAGGGCGGCCACAGATGATATTTTAGAGCTCTGCAGGCTGCACTTTGGGCATTGCTTTTTTTTTTTAAATATAGTAAGTAAAAGCTTCCTGCAAAGTAAGCAAGCTCAATGCAAATTTCCATTTTTCCCCATCTCAGTTGTGCATCAAATGTCATAGCAGTAACTGCTGCCAGTAGAGAGAAACCAATGGATTTCACAAATAAGCTTCAATTTTACTTCCAGAGGTTGAAAACAGGAACAAAACCTATTTCTTTCAAACCAATAATCTTCTTTGCTGAGATACAACTTTAGGTTGTATCACAGCTGTGGTGTCCATGAGACCCACAAAAGATTTAATCAGCTTTCAATAATTGCTAGTAGCATCATCCTGCTGACCTCACTATATCACTGAGCAGCAAATGACAGTGTTCTGATGCTGACATGCTTCTAAGCTTTTATTTCTTTGGTTGATGTATTTCAGTACCCTGCTTGTTGAGTTGATTCACTGAAGTGCTAAGTAACTATGGCTGCAGCTCTGTCTTCAGTGGTCTTCAATGAAAAGTCAACATTTGCCAACTTTGCTACAAGGCTGTATTGTATGGTAGATACAGTAGTTATTTTCTAATCTAATTATAGGGGAAAGAGTGGTTTCAAACACAACTGGGTAACCATTAAAAATGTAGATCATTTTATGTCAAGCTTTGGATTGTCAGAGAAGGGAAGTTATACTAAGGTCTGATTATAAGCTTATTTATGCTTTTGTCTAAAAAAAACAAACCTTTGGTTTTGAGGGAAAGAAAGTAAATGCAGACCTACATTTAACATGAAATGCAGTGCATTGTTTAGTGCCCCAATAGGGTGTTCATCTGGCCAAAAGATTAAACCTTTATTTTATTTATTTTTAAGAATTTTTTGTTATTTATTCATTTAACACCAAGTTTGGGAGCTTTACAAATAAAAATAAGGGTAAGGTCTCTGCCTGGAGGAACTTGCAATCTAAATATAGTAAACATAAGGTGGGATGATTTTAATACAATAAGCAGTATGTCATTCACATTATTTCTTGTACAGTAGCTGACACTTTAAAAAAGTGAGGAGGAACCTGTGGGCAGCTCTTGCAACCCAAAAGTGCAATTAGGGTTATGTCTGAACAGCTATTCTGGGACAAAATGTATCATTGTAAAAGGACATCCTGAATATAGAGTGAGATTTCTGAGAAAAGAACAAAAATAAAATCCAACATGCTGGATAGCAATCTAGTTATTTAGTAATGTCTCATAAAAGAAGAACAGCATTTTTCCCAATGCTGAATCCTCCAAGATTAATCAAATTATGTAATGCCCTTTCTATGAGTCTGATTATATATGTATTGAACATTGCTTGAAACTGAAATAATAGTTAATATTACTTTTCTGCAAGGGAGCAAATTCTTTACAAATTATGTTATATATTTTTGTGCTATGTAATCTCTCTCTCTCTCTCTCTCTCTCTCTCTCCCTCTCCATAATGCCTAAAGACTATAATCCTGAGAACTCTAAACATACATAAGAAACTTTATGCATAGGAGCAATCCAATTGAATTTACTGGAACTACTCACATGAGTAAAGTTATGCATATCCTTAGGTGGTTGCAGGGTCAGGATCTGGCATTGGTATATATTATATATGTGGTCAACTATGTTGGAAACTTTTTGTTCCTCATAATTACTTGCCTGGGAGAAGAGGAGTAAATGAAGTGCAACCTGAGTGTGTGTGTATTTAATGAAGTGTGTATTTAATTGTGTCCTTAAACATAAATGAAAATCCTCTTTTCTGATGCTGTCTTTATGAAATTTAGAGAGCAGCTTCAACTGAATAAGGATAAAAAGTTTAACTATGTAAATAATAAAAAGTTACCCTGTAGATGCCTGTCAATACACAACAATTTAAATTTCCATTAAATGTTAGCACAGGATTTAAAGGTACACTGGGCATTGTACACTGAAATTTTTTCTTGGAGGAGCATTGTTGTTTTATTTTCCCTTTTTTTAAAAAAAGGGTACAGCGTTTTGACCTTTTGTACTAACTAACTACTACATTTCTTCATTTACAAAGCTCCTTTGTTTCCAAAATGGCTTTTGCTACTGTCACTCTTCTGGAGAGATTTCTTGGCTTATTTGTTTTCCTTTCTGTCTGACTGCTGCCAAGGTGCCTGATGACATAGCTAAGTTCAGTTTCTTTTCAAGTGTATATAGATACCTGGGAAATGGATGAGTTAGCACAATATTTTCAGCTCTTATGTTCCCATACCTGGTTCTGAAGCCCAAATCAAGTAGCAAACTCTATCCAAAGTGTTAGTCTGGTGTCAGTGCAGAAACAAGACAAACAAAAACATGTATTTAAAAATCAGTTTTATTGGAAACAGAAGGGAAATAGTACATATGCCATAAATTATGATGAAGAAACTGGAAGACAATTCAATATGAATCCTGCAAAAGGAAAAATAAACGTTCGTGGAACATCATCATCTATGGAGACACAAGGTGGGTGAGGTAATATCTTTTATTGGACCAACTTTTGTTGGTGAAAGAGAGACAAACTTTTGAACTACAAAGAACTTCTCTGTAGGTCACCTGAAGCTTGTCTTTCACTAACAGAAATTGATCCAATAAAAGATTTCCCCACTCACCTTCTCTCTATTATGCAGAGACCGCCACAGCTACACCACCACTGAAAAACAATCAAGTAATTTCAGTTATTCCATCCTCATAGACACTAATGCCTCTGAGCATACCCCAGGAAGTTAAAGACATTCAGTGCCTGCAGTGATCTCAAACATTTATGTACATTACAAATGCCACTAAGAACTCCAGTTTGACTCCAAAGATAAATAACGTATGTACTGTGAAGAATCCTGACTTTAAATCCACTTCAAGCAATCCTCTTTCCATTCTCAGTAATCCCCAAGCCCACTGTCCAGTAACTTGTCTCGCATCCTATGCCTAATCAATTTAGTCCCTTATCCTGCAAACAGTATGCTTAACTTTAAACATGTTAGTAGTTCTATCCTGTCCCCAAAATTAACCCTGTACATTAATTGTTTTCAGGATCAGGGAGTTAGATTGGAAATTTTCTGTGTGTCAACACAGAGTGACATACTAAGTTGTAAAAAGAAAAGGAGTACTTGTGGCACCTTAGAGACTAACAAATTTATTAGAGCATAAACTTTCATGAGCTACAGCTCACTTCATCGGAAGTGAGCTGTAGCTCACGAAAGCTTATGCTCTAATAAATGTTAGTCGCTAAGGTGCCACAAGTACTCTTTTTCTTTTTGCGAATACAGATTAACACGGCTGCTACTCTGAAACCGATACTAAGTTGTAGAGTGCTATTAACAAAACGTTACTCATCACAGCAGCAAAACAAACAAAATAATAAAATAAGTATTATATTCCGACTCTGGTACCAATTGAGCATTGAAATAATAGCTTTTGAAAGTCTCAGAGCTTTTGTACAGCATTAACTTAGGAAGGGTGTGCTTATTCAGAGTAGACTGATGATTTTTAAAAAAAAAATACCATAAAATAAAGTATCATTTTATTCCAGGCAGCTCTTGCAACAAAACCAGGACTCTTAACTCTCCTAGGAAGTAGAAATCCCCTCTTGCCCAAACACAGACTTTTCCCCCTATTTATTTTATTAGTGTGATAAGTGCCCTCTTTCTTTGTCTTTTGCTCTCCCCCAATTATATCGCTGGAGAAGGCTTTTTCCTTCTTCTACTGTATTAAAATTGTGTTCTGTGATATGAAAGCAGAGACACACTACATGTATATTTCTATCATGAGTGTTCATCTAGCCAAAGCAGCACACTTTTAAAGGGTCAATATGAATGAAGCTGCAAACTTGTGAACACTTGTGCACATGCTTAACTTTTAGCACATGAACAGTCCCATTGACTTCAGACTACTCCCAAGCTTAAAAGTAAACGTGCATAAGTGTTCGCTGGATCAGCGACCTAGGAACCTTCTCTTGGGACTGCAAAATTACCCTGGAAAAACAGACCTCTCCATGAATACCATGCCAGGGTTAAAACACATCAACAAGGATTTCTTTTTCTACCTTCCTCATAACCCAGGTAGGAGAATTTCACTCCCATTGACTTCAGTGGGGAAATTTTTTTTAGCCTAGATGAGGAGGGACCATAGCCCCAGACTTCCATTTCTGTACCACCACTCAGAGTGGGGCAGGTGTTCCAAAGAAACCAAAGTGTTTTGCCATAATGGTTAGAATATATTGCTCACTCCATATATGCAGCCCTGGCATAGAATATGCCTGAGTTACAAGGTCTCTGATACTTCTTCTGCTTGTTCAGCCCAATACTGCCTCCAAGTCAAGGTTATGGCTTCAAAGCCACAATTTATTCTAGCCTATAATATCCTATAGAAACGTTATTAATATGCTCTTTGTTCACCCTGCTAAACCTTTTGTGAAGATGTTAAAATGCACATAGCTCAGATCTATGTTACCCACAGTCGCTTACCTCCATATATACAGTCGCTATACTCAATATATGGCCATCATTATTCTTCATTCCTGATCTATTAGCCACGTTTCAATCCACAGGACAGAGGGACATATCTTTGAAAAGGTATTTAGGCATCTGCCATAGAACTTTGGAAAATACTAATAGGTGTCTATCTGCCTCTATAGTTCCCTAAATACCTTACAAATCTGACTCACAGTTCCATCCAAGCTGATTTGAATTATCTTTCAAGTAAAATTTTGAGAAACCATATCAAATGCTTTGCTAACACACAAATATAACACCTGTATTGACTAATTTAGTAATAGCTGAACTTCTGAAGAAAAGGTATTATGAAAAAGTTTACTCTATTTAACAGGTTTCAGAGTAACAGCCATGTTAGTCTGTATTTGCAAAAAAGAAAAGGAGTACTTGTAGCACCTTAGAGACTAACAAATTTATTTGAGCATAAGCTTTCATGAGCTACAGCTCACTTCATCCGATGAAGTGAGCTGTAGCTCACGAAAGCTTATGCTCAAATAAATTTGTTAGTCTCTAAGGTGCCACAAGTACTCCTTTTCTTTTTTACTCTGTTTTCCTTAACTGCTGTGATTGAGTATATTATTTTCACTACAGGTTTCAAATGTATGTAAGCAGACAAAGTATATTAACCAGTACAGTACTTTGGAGACTTGGGGTTTGATCAAGGAAAATAAGAAAGGTGGTGTGTTCCATCTCTATTTTATATAATTATATAATTTTTCATGCCAGCAACAACAAAATAATGATAATCTGAAGAGCAACCACATTGTCCTTCTGCAAATCCCTCCTTAAAAATTAGCTCTGCCATGATGCATGCAAAAATGTGACACTGCTACTTATGCTGATTGGAGTCATCTCACTGTTACCTGGTGTTCCTCAGATCTGCTTGTTGTGTCTATCTGTTATGTTTCTTATAATTAGACTGTAAACACTTTGGAGTGGGGACTGTATTTGTTATATGGTGGTACAGTGCACAGAATATGGAGCTAGGTCCTCCGAACACTACCATAATACAATAAGAGTATTGTGCAGATAAGTAAAAAAAGAGTAAATAAGAGCAAGACTAATACTTATGTAGTACCTTAATGTTAAACAATTATAGAACAATTGGCAAACAATACACTACACACCCACCCCCACCAAGCAGAGTCAAGTAGTTTTTAAAAAGTTAAAATATAAATATTACATTCCAAATTAAGTTCTGTTTTGGCCGCAGCACTGAAACAATTGTAAATTTGGCATGTTAAATATGAATGTGTATTAAACTGGAAGAAAATTAATTTTAAAACCCTCTTAGAAGTCAAACAACTGACTCTACTTCCTTCATTTTCATAAGTAATCCTTAATGTCTAATGTTTAATCTGTGACTAGGACCACAAACTGCGGGGAAGATAATATCTCCAAGATAATCAGAAATCCTTTTGTCAGTATTCAGACATTTTATATTCTATTCATCAAATCTGCAAATGCCGGTGAGGACACAATTATTAGTCAAATAGACAATTTATCTAAATGGCTACATTCAAGATTGTGGAATCAATATCCTTATGAATTTCTGGGGAAAAATATCCTTAAATATTTGCCAAGATTTAAAAAGACATCATCACAGATGCATTTAGAAATGCTATATAATAGCAAACAACCAGGTAAAGCCCAAATACTTATGTGTCTTAACTATCTTGGTTCTTATCTTTTAAAACCTGAGAGTAGAACTACAACTCAGAATGTTTTTAAGTAAACTGGAGTTAGATAATTTTGGTTATTAAGCCTCCAGAAAGAAAAGGAGTACAGAGGAATCCATCATTCCAAGGAGTATTGATATGATTGTCTCTATGCACCATGGACACAAATATCAGACTCGGCTTCACAGCTCATCTGTTAATGAGGTAGGTAAAAACACAGATATTATTCTCAGGTTAATTTGATGAGATTTGATGTCACTTCCCACTTTTGGTAGAAAGGTTTCCAGTGCTTTTAGCCTACGATATTTAAAACTTACTGTGTTAATCCAGTTTCTGAACTGGATCCAGACCATAATTGTAAGTGGAATCAGATCCAGGCATCTAAATCTTAAACCCAACTGAAATTCAAAGTTCTTTGGCTATGAGGTTCTGGTCTTGACCTTGAGGAACAGGATTACTTCTTTATGTTGCTGTTCCAGGTTTTCTGTTGAAGGATACACTGAGCCCTGAAGTAAGGTCTATAAACTGAACTAGGCAAGACTGACTGTATTCCCTATGCTGGTAATGTAGCCCACCAGCCTACACATATACAACTCTTTTGGGAAAGAGGAATTTAAGAAGGAGTGATGGAGAGAAAAGATGGAGTTCTGTTTAAGATACTGTATTGGCTCTCAGAAGATTTAACTGCAGTTCATGCTACAGTCTTTGCAACCTTGGATAGGTCACATTGTGAAGTAGGAATGGTACTTCTGAACATCACAGAATTGTGATAATTAATATATATTAGGGATGTGCTCTAATACTAAAACACTCAGGGGGTCATACAAGTACCTGTAGGACTGAGTACCAGAAATTAGGAGCTGTGCAGAAGAGTGTGGAGGACATAAGAATGGTCATACTGGGTCAGGCCAATGGTCCATCTAGCCCAGTATCTTATCTTCTGACATTAGCCAATACCAGATGCTTCAGAGGGAATGAACAAGGCAATCAAGTGATTCATCCCACCAACATCTGGCAGTCAGAGACACAGGGACACCAAGAGCATGGGGTTGCATCCATGCCCATATTGGCTATAACCACTGATGGACCTAACCTCCATGAATTTATCTAATTCTTTTTTGAATCCAGTTACAGTTTTGGCCTTCACAGCATCCCCTAGCAAGGAGTTCCACAGGTTGACTGTGTTGTGTGAAGTAGTACTTTTCTATGTTTTAACCTGCTGCCTATTAACTTCATTGGGTGACCCCTCATTCTTATGTTATGTGATGGAATAAAGTATACTTCCTTATTCATTTTCTCCACAACATTCATGAATTTATAGACCTATGTCAGATCCCAGCATTCCAGAGGTAGGCACACCATGGATTTATATAGTGGCATTACAATATTTTCTGTCTCATTATATTTCCCTTTCCTAATAGCTCCCAACATTGTTGGCTTTGAGTGCACTGCACATTCAGTGGATGTTTTCAAAGATCTATCCATAATGACCTCCAGATCTCTGTGTGGTAACACCTAATTGTCTGGTTACACAGATAGGAGGACAGGAGACACTGTGTTTTAATCAGGCCACAACTTCATTATTTGATGTCCGAGACTACCTGACAGAAGTGTACTGTGCAGGTAGCTCTATGTTCATTCAATATCTACCCAGGAGGCTTCTGCCAGCTCCCCTTTATTCTTCCATTTAAGTCACCCAGCCAATCTATTGCTGGGACCTTACCATCCCCCCCACCCTTCAACAAGGGTTAAAGGTGGGTTATAAGAAAGGGGGGTTGGCTTCATGCTGTAACAGTCAGAGGTGCTCAAAATGCTCCCCCATGTTGCTCCTTTAACACCTCCTCTTTAAATCCTTTACCAATCCATTTATCTGGGCACTGTACACCTTCCCTATGGAGTAACTGCCTGGGACATCCACCTACACCTACACAATGAGTTGCAGCATCATAGCCTAACTCTCTTCCCTTTTGACTATAGCAAAGCCCTCCCTGAACCCGCCGTGGGGAAGGTGAAAGAACCCTACCCATCTAGGTCAAACTGGTGGCGAGGGAAAAATTTCTTCCCAGCTCCCCTAAAAAGAGAAGCATCTAGTGCAATGCCCATAGAAAGTCCCAATCAAACTTTGTATTTTGCCACTTCTAGTGGAGGGAGGATGGGTACTGCTCTGGGGAAAAAGGGGGCTTCTCCTTTTGAATTCCCCAGCCCATCCAGTCCCTGGGGATGAGTCAGCATTACCACACTGATCATCCCCCATTTTGCAGTAGCATATGAGCCTCTCACTCCCCTCCTCACACCCATCAATTGCTATTCCCTTTCCCCTGGCAAACCAGAAATATCCTCCCCTCCCTACAACCCCACTTAAAAGGTATGGCAGTCATTTAGACCATCATTTTGTATCTACAGTTGGGATTATATTTTCCATTGTGCACTACTTTGCATTTTATCAACATTGAATTTCATCTGCCATTTTGTTGCCCCATCCTCCAGTTTTCTGACTTTGTAAATTGAAAGTAAACTATTTTGAGTAACTTTATTGTCTGCAAAATTTTGCCACCTCTTTCCAGATCATTTACGAATATTTTAAACAGCACTGGACCCAGTACAGATACCTGGGGGACACCATTATTTACCTCACTCCATTCTGAAAACTGACCATTTATTCCAACTTTGTGTTTCCTGTTTTTTAACCAGTTACTGAGCTATGAAAGAACCTTCCCTCTTATCCCATGACTGCTTGTTTTGCTTAAGAGCCTTTGATGTGGGACTTTGACAAAGACTTTCTGAAAGTTCTACTATATCCAAGATTGATCCAGTGTATACTATATGCACTGAATCAACCTTGTTCATGTATTTGTTGACACACTCTGGGACTTCACAAAACATAAAAAGGCTGTGTTGTCTGTGCAAACAAGAAGTGTAAAATATAGATGGGAGGAAAGGGAAGTTAGTTTGTGCAGGGCCTTGGAGGCTAGGTGGTTCTATATCAGTTGATGCAAACATACTTTGGTTCCACAAATGAATGATTCTACTGGATAATGGAACAAGATAACTGATCTACAATAAAAGAGAAAACCAACTAGCTTTTGATTTGTTTGATTCAATATTACACAAATCAGCACTAACTTGGTGCTATTACTCAGTATTTTCCTTTCAGTTAAATTTCTTTATTTTAACTAATTCTTCATTTTTAGTTTATGCCATGTACTGATTACAATTGAAGTTAGTGACAATTCAAAATCAGCACTCACGTATCCCCAAATAAAAACTGAGTTTTTAAATCAAAACCACTTATAGTTAAGGCCATGCAAGTCTCTATCCCTCTATTTCTTTCTTCTCCATAGTTCTAATTTTACAGCAATCTATTTTTCCATGGTGTTATTTTTAAATTTTGTCTCAGCTTAACATTCAGTGTGAGAAACATCTCTCCACTCCACCTTCTGCCTACTCACTGCACATATATGGGATCTCCAAAACCATGGTGCCTACAGTCTCCATCCTGTTCTCCTCATTGTGATTGCCAGTCTTAGTAGCCTACACAGTGGTGTAAGAACACTGTACACCTCATTACTCCCCGGGTCAAGCACCAATCTTGTTAATAAGGAATTAATATATTAGTGTGAGAAAGATTGATTTAGGGTGGTCAGTTAATAGTTTGTATTACCTGTGATTAATGCAAAACTAAACAAGATTAAAAATAGTCACAAATAATCAGTTTTAATCGTACTGTTAAAAAAAATACCAATTGAAATGTATTTTAAATTTTTGGACGATTTTCTACATTTTCAAATACAATTGATTTCCATTACATCACAGAATACAAAGTTACATTATTATTACAAATATTTGCACTGTATAAGATAAACAAAATAGTATTTTTCAATTCATCTCATACACGTATTGTAGTACCATTGCTATCATGAAAGTTCAATTACAAAATTTAGAATTTGGGTTTTTTTTTAAGTTACAAGGAGTCCAATAGTACAGGGCTTCAGGTGAGCCACAAATGTCTAAGGTATCCAAAACTATTTTCTATACCCCAAAATGTCACAACTGTTAAATCTGTTATTAGGAGGCTTTCTGAAGCTAGACACAAGTGCTTCATTGTCTGAACAGGATACTTCAATCTCTTCCAAAGGTATAAAGCTCTGATTTCCAGCCCTGCAAACCTAGGACATAAGGCTTTAAAGTTATGACATTTTCATTATAGGAAAAGGTTGTCACTAGTGAGTTGACTATTGCCTATCCTAGAAGTTAAGCAGACATATTTTTGTTCAGTCCTGAACAGTGACAAGTTTAAAGCCATATTTTGTGTCCCTTCAGTGCTACAAATGGTCACTAAATACTATTAGAAAGGGAAGATTCCTGGCTACTGGACCTTAAAATTGCAATGTTCAGAAACAGTATTGTAGATCATTCTTAGAAGATAGAGAGAGGCACTCAAAGTAGTGCCAATAAAAAGTTAATTTTTAAGACCTTTCAGGAATGGCCCACCAGTCATATTATGATTCAAAAAGTTCATCATACTTGGTCACTAAAGGAGACAAGCAACTGTATTCTTGACTCTTGCTTTGAGATACACGAGCATGCTGGTAGAAAGGAAAGGAGTACTTGTGGCACCTTAGAGACTAACAAATTTATTAGAGCATAAGCTTTCGTGAGCTACAGCTCACTTCATCGGATGCATTTGGTGGAAAAAACAGAAGCTGTTTTTTCCACCAAATGCATCCGATGAAGTGAGCTGTAGCTCACGAAAGCTTATGCTCTAATAAATTTGTTAGTCTCTAAGGTGCCACAAGTACTCCTTTTCTTTTTGCGAATACAGACTAACACGGCTGCTACTCTGAAACCTGAGCATGCTGGTGTGTGTGATAGGAGCAAGCATCAGGTCATCAGATCACTGCACTCCAGAAATCTTTTCCTAGAGCACAGGTAGGAGAAGAGACATCTACTTGCCCAAGTCTGGCCCTATGTTTTGGGATTCCATTTCTGGCAGGGGATAGAGTCTAGGTCCAGGTTTGTTTTATGCAAATGTATATTTTGTATATTCAATTGGAGTGCCAGCAGTAAACTTACTCACTGAAATCCTATGGGGTTAGGAATACCAGGTTGCAGAGAGTGAACATCCCTCTAGAACCAACCCCAGCCTTTCACTCCCACACTTTGGACTTCAGTCCTCCAGAGTGTCTTCTGCAGGGGCAGAGGGAAAAGGATTACAAAACCACAAGTGGCGTTCTCCATCTCCATCACTAAGGAAAGCAGGGGGGTTTCTCCCATGGAAAGAGAGGGGATGATATGGCCTCATAGCTGGTATTTAGAAAATGAATTTGAATGTACTAATGCTAATTTGTATCAATTTATGATAATGTGTTGTGATTAGCTGCTTTAAAAATTAGCCTCCTTAATTAAGTGGGTGGTTATTAGTTAGGGGCAATATTACTGTATGCAATGCTTTGTGGTATAGTGAACTAATCAAAGTGGAGAGAGAAATAGTCTTTAAAAAGTCCTAAATTACCCATTAGGCTGCTATCTCAAATGATGGAAGAGGGACAGCATTTGTTTTAAGACCCATTACTCATAATTGTATCAAACAAACAGTCTAATGGATAATTTGGACTAGTTTGTCTGAATGACAGAAGAGGGACAGAGTTCAAATGTAATTATGAATCAATTGTCTTGACTGGTTTTGCAGAGCTCCAGGAATTTGATAAGTATGAGATATTCAGGGATTATTACTTAGAGAAGTGATCATTCTCCATCTTGAGTAACCTGTGTATGGGGGTACTATCCCCTGAAAGTCAGCCTCAAGGAGTTGACATTCATTTACATTCAGGCAGCTCTATGGTTCTATCCAGTAGAGAGCAGTGCTACCTATATGCTATGTAATGATCATAAGCATTCAGGTGTCACATAGGTTAGCGAGAAGGATCGGCACAGTTATTAGGTACTCAAGTATTCAGATCAGTCAGCCTGATCAGGCTACTGTGTCCATCAAGTTCACACTGGGCATCCTCAGAGGTTTAGTACATTTATGATTATACACAGGTATCCTCATACTAGCAATATGTTAACTCAATTATCAGTCACTCATACTAGTAATGATATATCAATCAATATAAACACTAGCTAGTACAATGCACTAGGTTCTTTCCTCTCTCAAGATGATTTATTACCACTTGGATTATTTACTTTACTAGATCCAAGACATACTGTCAGTTTATTTACTAGACAACAAACCACCGAAGGAAGCAATCTCATCCTACTTTAAATTAGTGTGTGTTATTCCTTAGTTTTTTCCACTAATTGCACCCAGTCAATAGTTAAGCAACTTAAATCCTGCTTATCTGAAAAAAAGTTTCCTAATTTTAGCTTCTCAGCTTGGCCAGAAAGCCTAGATCATCATCAAAACACCATCTTTTTCCTTTTAATACTGAACCAGTCCTGAATTCAATACATATTCTCCATCACTCTAAAACACTTATTCCTCTTGATAAATTACTATTTCTTTCTGATGTAATAGCAGTTAGTTCTTAACATATCACATATCCTCTTGTTTTATCTTCTCTACCATGTCTGTAAACTCTATAAACTATGAATATAGGGGTTGATTATTCTTGCAGTTTTATTAGTGCAAATCAGAAGAAACTCCATGGAAGTCAATGTAATTAACACCATCATAAGAAACACTTAAGATCATAATCAGGTTCTTTATCTCCCAGTCAATGTCTTTCTATAATCATATCTGTCACTACAATCTAATCACACATTTCCCTCAACATATACATGTTTCTAATCTTCTTATATTCCTGTCATTTACTTATGACACAGACTTTCAGTTCCCTAGTTCCTTCTGACATTTCTTTGAGTCTTTCCACACAAGTTATTTCTCCCATACCTGTTACTACTCAAGATTGTAGTCATAAGAATTTTCTTTTTTTGGTGAATTTTGAGAAATCCAACTTTAGGGAATCAATTTTGAATCTTGAATAATTCTTGACCTCAGACAACTTTGTTCTGTTTGATTTATAAAAACTTTAAATATGTTCATGAAAGCGAGATAGTTATAAGCTGTGTAGTATTTTATTATACATTTCTTTATAAGCAAGCACAAACACATTATCTATAGATAAGACATTGAAAAATATATTGGAATATTAAAATGTATTTCTGAGTTTTCCAAATTCAGAAGAACAGGAAGGTGGCTTCTTTGAATTCTGTTTCTTTTATTTAAGATGAATATGTATGCACAGCATGAAAAAGTAAAATAGATTATGCATCTACCAGTACTAAAGTAATTGAATGCAGAGAGCTGTGATTTTTCACAAACAAGGTAGCATATTAGGTTTATCCACAAATATTTATTGTGTGTCTAAAATTTTGCATTCTGGGCGGAGAGGATGAATGATATACATATCAGATAACTGATCACTTTCAATGGGCCTTAAGTTTCAAACATATTCTATTTCTTTCCTCAGTCTGGTACTCTCCCTCCTTTAAGAAATTTTAAAAGTATAAAAATAACTACATTCATGCAATGTTAAGGTTACTAGTGAGCAAAACATGTCCTGAAATGCTGACAAAGTATATTTTTATTATTCTGCAATTACTCAAGAATGGCTGAAGTGATTTTCTTTAAATGTTCTGAAAAAGAATATTCATCTCTAGGCAAAGGCATAGAAAGTTTTAGTCTTCCAGGAGATTGTCAGAATTCTAAACATAAAAACAGGGTGCTAAAATGTGACCTTAACTAAAGCAGTTGCTACCAGACAACAGCTATTAACTATTTGTATGTATGAAATATATTGGGTTGACAGCCTTGAAAACTCTTTTTCCATAGGAAAGCTATCACATGGCAATAGCGGTGTAAACTTCTAAACTCTCCCTGACCAACGTGCTCTGCTTAGAGTTGGAGTAACTACCTTATGATCCTAAGGTAGTTTTTAGTATCTCCTTTCATACCGGCCACTATGCAGACAGATAGTTACAACTTAGTCACTCTTGTTTTGAGCTGGAAATGGTCTTTTTAAAGCAGGAGGTTGAAAGGCTCCATATTCCATAATCAATACCCTGGGGCCCATCCATTCACCCATATGAAGGATTTGTAAAAATGTGCAATAGGGCTTCAGGCCTGGACTCAAGTCCTGCTTTCCTAACTTTGAGAAAAAAGGACTAGGTGGCTACTGCCTTCTTAGTGCTAGATCTGTTTTAAGTGGCACACCTCTAATCCCATTGAAATCCAGGGTGTAGAATGGACATAAAAAAGGTGCAAATTTGGCCTTCAATATTTTTATGATCTTAAGGAGCACATTTTCAGACAACCCTTTAATTTTCTTTGTCTGCAAATTTTGGGCGCATGCCCAATCGTTAGAATACATAATCTGTGCTCAAATAATTGTAAACTTTGTAAAATTGTAAAAAAACTGTAAACAACCCCAATCACCTCATATTTGTTTACAAGGGCTATAAGACTTTTTTCTTGCAGAGATTTGAGTCTGGGATAATGCTATAGTTTGCAATAAATCTGGGCAAAACTAGTAACATTTTCTTGAAAAGCCATTAAAATATTTACATGGTTTTGCTTTAGTTATATTCATATACATTCAGGGTTTGTTTCCCATGAACTTTTGAGCAATGCTGTTTTGTTAGTGCTAATGTTTGTGGAGCACTAATTGCAAAGTTGCATTCATGGGCTTTCAGAGAAACCTTGAATTTAAAAGTTTGCATATGCAATTATTCATGTTGGATATGCTTGTCCATTCATCCAATGAGGAACAGACATGACTATATACCTATACATATCTATGCATACAAGTGATGATACAAGTGATTGGCCTCAGCTCAACCACGAACTGTGTGTGTGACCCTGAGCAACTCACTTAACCACTTTGTCTCATTTTCATTTTCTCCACATGAGTTTTATACCTTTTATTTATTTTGGAGGAATGGGCATATGGTAAAGTCAAGCATTATCTTTCAACCTTCACTGTAAGATACTGAAGTTTTGTCTAGGAATAAGTGAATAAAATTATTCCCTGGGATTTAAAAAGTACAAATAAAAAGTGAAAGATCATGGGATTAATAGTAATAAATACACCTCTTAAGTGCATAGGGCTTTTTTTAAAAAAAATAATCATCCTTTTTCTCAACCATTTTTCCCAAGCTTGACATAAAATGTCTACATTGGAATAAGATGTAGACTGTAAAATTTCAGATGGATTACTCTGTATGAGAGTGGAGAACAGGAGAGTTGAATAGAGGCAGTTTTGAAATTTTGACCTTTAACATGAAGCCAGGTTCAGCATTAACTACACAGAGACACTAGCACTATGGACAATACACATGCCAGGCTTTAGATCAATTGTAATATATGTATCTCATTCTTTCCCCACTTCTCTTATTTTAACTGCCTCACTTCCTAAAGAGTGCCATCTCTTAATTATTCTTAGGATTACACAGGCTTAAAAAAAAAAAAAACACCCAAAAGTTGTTCCTGGCACTGATTAAGTAATTATGTTATAAAGCAGAGGGATAGGTCCAATGTTACCCAGAAAGACACTGCAGTTGAACTGATTATTATTGCTGTTCAGTCGATGCACAAGTTAAACCACTGCCAAGTCCTCCTCCTCAGTCATGGATTACTGTGACCTTTGGGCAGTTGCCTGGGCAAGTACAAAAAAGTTGCACATGTCACAGCCTGAAATATTTGGTAGTAATTCTAATTGACTGCAGTGATATCTACTGGTGACAGCAGAGAAAGCGGATATCTGCTGGCCTTGTTGCAGCCAGCTCTGTTGTTGCAGCCAAAGAGTCACTCTTCTGGTGATCCGAGAAGACAATATTAAGTATCTACGAGCAGAACTAGTGGAGTTTCTTTAGTTCACTTGGCATAAACGGTGTTCTGGGAACACTAGATCACCTCTTAAAAGTCTCTTCTTGTCATCTGAACTGTGAATGTGCAGTGAGCGAATACTAATTCTCATTTATAAGTAGCAGTGACCCTTTGACAGTATAGTTTCAATCACACACAAAAAGGAAGCTTTTCCCACCATTCTCTTACTTCCCCCTTTTTGTATCCCTTTGCTCCGCATGGAAGAGAAATTTCTCTTTACTCAGTGGCAATTGGCATAATAAAATAAGATATGTGGAGAAACCTACAATAGAATATATTAACCTTTCATGCCAGTGTAGATGAGCTTTTGAGATCTAAGGTTGGAATCTGTTTTTTTGGATACTGAAGATGATCCTACTGGTGGAAATTTTAGGAATGGAGTAGTATCAGCAGGCAACCAAAGTTTAATGCCGTTTGCAACAGTGGATATTTTTGTATTTTTAAGTTTTGTCAATAAGACATCAAGGGATTCACTTTTTAAAAATCCTCAGCCCGGGAGAGGGAGAATTATCAAGATTCTCAAGTATGCCAGGTCTCTCATATTCAGGAATGAACATTTTTTAAAATGTTACAGAACTGTCAAAAGGTGAAGTGGAAGCTTTGAGCAAGCAATTTTTTTCTAGTTGATTCAAACATCTCTCAGGGCTCATTAGTTCATTTTACATTAATTTTACTCTTTTACAGGGTCAAAGGATGCAAAAAAAATTTATAATCATCCACTTATAATTTTTAACAATTCAGGCTATGGGCCAAATTCACAATTGGTATAATATGATATTGACACATTATGCCAATTTCCTCCAATATCTTTGAGAGATTGTACCATATTAAGTTTATGTATCATTGTGGCCTACAGATTGCATGCAATTCCATGGGAGAGGATGACCACAGTGACTTCAAAAACTAAGAATGGTGTGTAGGAGAGGGGTTGGGGGATGAGTGGGGTGATTAGGGAAATTTGCTCACATTGTAACACCCCCAGACAGGTTTGCTTATACTGGATTTGCCAGACAACAGAAAAAGAATGGACCTTTGAGCTAAATAGCCTGAGTTTGAACTGATTTAGGGACTTCTTTCTGATTCAGCAAATGGACAGAATTTTCTGGCCAAGGGGAGGGGAGGTGCAATCCTTCTTGGCAGAGCCTGGAAGGACTTTGGCCTAGGGAGGCCCCTTAAAACTAACTGGTGATTTCTGGTAGGTTTTTAGCATGCGAGTAGGAACTTGTTTAAATTTATATATACCTAATGGTTTCATGTTAAAAATAAATGTGCTTGCTTAGAAAGTGCTGTCTGAAAACTTAACTGCTGGCAATTACACTGTTCATAAATCTTTGAAAATAAAGCAAAGAGCACTGGCTTTTTCAGACAGTCTGGCTTGTTGGGAATATCACAAAGTAATCAGAGAACTTTACAGCCTGGAAAAATCCTAGTCAGGAGGGAAAGGGACATGGGTCTCTACACAAGAACGGTGATGGCAGAAGCCTAGAGTTGGTGCCCTTCATGGGCCAGAGAGTGAATACAGGCGCAGTGTGGATTGCTGTAAGTCCGAACAGCAGTGCAAGTACTGTAGAATGGAAGAGTACAGAAGAAATGCTCAATCTTTTCAGGAAAGAAATAAAGGGACAGTGAAAAATGAGTTATGAACAGATGAAGAAAGATTAGCTGCTTAAGCTATTGCAAAGAAAGGCAGCTTTAACACTGAGAAGCAGACAAATTGGCGTGCTGCATTCTGCTGACCAGAAGAAAATGAACCTATCCTGAAGGATGACCCATCACTCTCACAAATCTTGGGAGACAGGCCAGTCCCCCAATCTGAAGCAAATACTCACCAGCAACCACACACCACACAACAGAACCACCAACCCAGGAACCTATCCTTGCAACAAAGCCCGTTGCCAACTCTGTCCACATATCTATTCAGGGGAAACCATCATAAGGCCGAATCACATCAGCCACACTAGCAGAGGCTCCTTCACCTGTGCATCTACGAATGTGATATATGCCATCATGTGCCAGCAATGCCCCTCTGCCATGTACATTGGTCAAACTGGACAGTCTCTACGTAAAAGAATGAATGGACACAAATCAGACATCAAGAATTATAACATTCAAAAACCAGTTGGAGAACACTTCAATCTCTCCGGTCACTCGATTACAGACCTAAGAGTGGCTATCCTTCAACAAAAAAGCTTCAAAAACAGACTCCAAGGAGAGACTGCTGAATTGGAATTAATTTGCAAACTGGATACAATTAACTTAGGCTTGAATAGAGACTGGGAATGGATGAGTCATTACACAAAGTAAAACTATTTCCCCATGTTATTTCTCCCCCTCTTCCTGCCCCACCCCCCACTGTTCCTCAGATATTCTTGTTAACTGCTGGAAATAGCCTACCTTGCTTGTCACCATGAAAGGTTTTCCTCCTTCTCCCCCCCCCCCGCTGCTGGTGATGGCTTATCTTAAGCGATCACTCTCCTTACAGTGTGTATGATAAACCCATTGTTTCATGTTCTCTGTGTGTGTGTATATCAATCTCCCCTCTGTTTTTTCCACCAAATGCATCTGATGAAGTGAGCTGTAGCTCACGAAAGCTTATGCTCTAATAAATGTGTTAGTCGCTAAGGTGCACAAGTACTCCTTTTCTTTTTACGTTTGCAGGGAACATCCAGCCCACTTGCAGAGAGTCTAGCAGGCAGGGGAAATTTTGGAGCCAACTCCCTATAGGGAAAAAGGGAAGAGTGACAGAAGCAACAACCATGTCCCAGTGGAAATGTAGACAGATCTCCAGCTGTATCCTCTCTCAGTCTACCTGTAGAAGGACGGACTGCATCTGGAAATCCATCAGCCTGCAAACTGGAAGCAAGAGAAAGCAGACCAGAGAAGAAGAAAGAACAGAAGGAGAACTATACCAGCATGAGGACAGAGAAGGAGATGCTGCATCAGCATAACTGTATTATAGAAGGTGAAACCAGACTTCATGTGCCTGTCCTGGGGGCAGCATAGACTCCACATTACTTTGTGTTAGGGAGGAGGATGACATCGATGTTTTTCTAAACATTTTCGATGTTTTTGAAATGGAGTGTGAATTGAACAAGATGGGCCAGGAGAACATAGCATAGTAACTAGTTCCTCTATTGTCAGGGACAAAGCCTTTGAACATTTTTACCCTGATGGACAGACAGGACTATAAGCATTATAAGCAATGTAAATAAGTTTTGTTGCACTAGTTTATGCTGACCCCTGAAGTGTCTAGGAGAAGGTTTGGGGAGTTCAGAAAAAAGGAGATGTGACCTATGCTGAGATATCAGCTCAAATTAGAGGTTATGCAAGACATGGGGAACTAACTGGGGGGGCTTCTAGAATCAATGAACTCTGAATTGATGAGGCATAGAATTATTCTGTAAACTGTCACCCCAACCTGAAATCATGGTTAGTAGACAGAAATATTACAGATGTAATAATAGCTGGGAAATTGGCATAACATTATGTGGATAGTCAGCCTGGGTTTGATAGAAAACCTAATAGGGAACAGGACTAGAGGACATGGATCAGGCCTAAGCCAAAACCCACACCCAGCAGGGTGGGAAACCCCCTCCAGGAAACCCTGGGAAGGGTAGAGGGGAAAAAAGGGTTTGTTCCATATGTGGCAGCAGGGTCACTTTGCCTGGGATTGCCCTACACTGCTCACTGACGGCCAGTGCAGTGCTGGAATGGCCAGCTGCACCCCAGCCTCAGAGTTAACTGCGTGACTGAGTCTCCAGGAAAAAAAAAAAAAAAAAAAAAAAAAAAAGAAGTCCCCTATTGTTACAAGTGGAAATCATATACATAAACTTGCCTGTTCCCTACATATACACTTTAAGAAATCTGGGGGCAGTGAAAGAAGAGCGGCCAGGGAAATTTATGGCAATAAATTAAGCAGCTTGCTATTCTCTTAGGTTTTATATCTATTCTGTTTAGGGACATGCAAGATGTGCAGGGTTCCTAAACAGAGGGTTGAGTTTCATTCCATGCTGTCTCCAAAATCTAAGTGGCATTCCTATATTTATTAAAAATCCCGTTATTTAAGGTGCGTGTAAGGGAGAGATAGTATTTAACTATACCACAGTTTCCTCTGTGTCTAAAACATTAGAGTATTCTGTCTTCAATCCTTCCCCATTTTATTACCCCTTTTAGTTTATTAGCAGAATCTGAAGAAAAAAAAAATCTCACACACAATTTGAGTCTTGCTTCCTCCTTTCCCAGTTCATGAAGTGAGCATACATTCTCATAGTCTGTCTCCTCAGCAACAAATAGAGGAAACCTTAACAGCTACTCTTCCCTACTGGAAAAAATGCAGAATAGTTAATTCTAAAGCAGCCAGTTTAGGACTGTAGGCTCTTGACTGTGCCAAATTTAATAGAGGCTCAGTCTCAGACACATGTTGGAAAAAATTCCTCTAAATGGACAACCCTGGACTGGAGCGAGTTAGTAGTAGCCAGAAAGTTGCTAATAAAAGTAGGTATACGAGTTGTGTATTTTTTGTACATTACAGAACTAGGGAAGGGGAAAAAAAAAAAGGTGTGGAGAAAAAAATAGCTGCTTATTGTTCTCTCTGTACCTTAAGCCACATAAAAGGGTGAATCAGCAATTGGTTGCTATTGGGTTCTATCTAACCCAGATGTGGCTCACTTAAAAAGCCATGCTGTAGCAATAACTACTTGGCAGGAACTGAGGCAGAAAGGGTAATTCTGTTGTGGGAAAAACCCTTTAGCAGAAGCTTATATTTCATTTTTGCTCAAAGGAAATAGGATGGTCAAGATAAATCTTTCATCACAAAAATTAATATGGAAGTCTGTATTTAGAAACAGTATCTCCTTAAAAGGTTCACCTTTTATGTAGAATACTTAGAACAAAAGTGATTCTAATCCAATGCTTGTCTATCACAAGTGGGAACCAACACATTAAATTTTTTTTAGCAGATTAGTTAATTGCATAAAGGTGATGAGTGATGCAGTGCCAATGATTACTGAATGAAAGAAAAGGCTTGACTATTTGAACGTAACTGGAAGCTCTTTTGACACAATTCCATTAATGCATAGAGGTCCTAACTAATCTGGACTCTCATTGTTCTAAGCACTGAGGGCTAGATCCACAAAGGGATTTAGGCATCACAATGCTGAGCATTGCAACACAACTTTTAGTTACCTGGGGGGAAGAAGGGAAGAATAATCATGCAAACAACAATATCCAAAACACCCGAGTTAGGCCCCTAGGTTCCCTATACAATGAATAGGGAGAAAAAGGTTTGTTAGATAGCAATCTACAAAAACCAGGAAGGTAGGTGGAAAGCCAACTAAGCTAGCCAATGGGCAATGACAATGAGAGGGATGTGTCCTAAACCCTGATCCTCCCATACAGATAGGCACCTATTTTTATTTGCAATCCAGGAATCAGGGGCAAAATAGGTGTTCCTCTATCTAATTTGAATATTGGGCCAGATCCAGTAGTCTTCTTCAGAGGCCCACCTAACGCCACATAGAAGAGCTGGGAGCACTAGAGGGAAAATGCTGCCCCTTTAGCCCACTGGTTAGGGTACTCATGTGGGATGTGGGAAATCATGAGTTCAAGTCCCCCTATTTGCTGGAATGCCATTCCAGCACTTATTTGGGTAGCCAAAATGGCATTCCAGGACTTCAGTTCTGTCTTGTGCAGCACAGGTTCAGTGCAGGAGACAAAGGGTGAGAGGATGTTACCATCTTTGTTTTACAGATGGGGAATAATGGCTTTTATGGCACATGGAGATTAAGGCCAACATCCCAAAAAAGTTTTTTTACCATGGGATAATTAATGCACATTAGCTATGCTACTGTTAAAGCAAAGTGAAGTTTTATTGCAAGGTAAACTAGGAGGGGTTAACCACAGGGGTGGGGGACATAGTACTAACCTTGTGGTCAATGGCACCATTGCTCTTTACAGAGTGTGGGGTATGTACTGATGAGTTCTTTGATTGTTGCCGAGTCTGATGTGCAAATGACAGTCCCATCCACAGGTAGGGCACACCCACACATTAGCAATGCTCTGAATCAGAGTAGCAGATTTTTTTCTTCCTCTGATCTCAGTCATCACAAAGCTTGATCCAGTCTGCTTAGCAATTCCTCATTCCATCTACTAACTGACTCCCCCAACCACAGCAGCATTTTGCACTCCTTTTCCAGTCATCCACAGAGATTCCAAAGGATACAAAAGTCATCCTTGCAAACATACAGAAATCTGCACAGTGGTCTGTCTCTTTCTAGACCCTTTGCAAGCTTCAGAGTACAGCACACTTTTGAGATCATGTAATCTGACATTCACTTGACATTTCAGAGCCATCTGTGTCTTTTCCTACTAATCAACACATCTATGAATGACATACCAGCATGATTTAACACTTCCACTTTTGTCACCCTATCTTGCAATCTTATTTGAAGAATAATATATAAGTATCTGATATGAAAGCTTTTGAGTCTTTTGGCATGTTTGGCGCAAGTCATCCAGGTTTGAGCCATATAGAAGAGTGGATAACACATCTCAAATACAGATTTTCACTTTAGTTGACCAATACAAAATGCCTCGTCTCCGTTCAGGATTTTACAATTAGGTAACTAAAGTGCACTTACCTCATTGGGTGTTGGGGGAAGGGAGAACTTATGCCAGTGCAGACAAAGCTGAAGTGACATGGCCCCAAGTCACACAGGAAGTGTGCAGAAGTGGTGGGACTATAAATTTGCAACTTCTAATTACCTTACCCACAAGACTGACTGTCTATCAATAGACATGAGACCTGTGTGTGTACAACTCCTATGCTCCTTTGGGTCTAAGACAAAGCTCAGGAGAATTAAGTATATCCAATGTAACCACTTAATACTATGTTTAGAGATGTAGAAGTTTCAGTTCATTCATTCTACTGTAATCTACCTGACAGAATAACTGTAGTGTTTTTGTTTTTTGCATGTTTCTTCATGGGTCATTGACCGTTTCTTGGAAATAAAAACACGCAGTAGAAACACAAAATAAAACTGCATTCACAGAAGCCAATTTCCCTTGCAACAATTATTTGCAGAGATAATTCATTCTCTGAGGCACAAAGATTTACATAGTAACACCCATTAATGTCAATGGGACTTAAATGAATGAATGAATCCTCTATGTTTCAGTAAGGGATTAGATCCACCCTTTTACTGTGAAAGGGATTTTATAACTACACTGGAAGAGCATTTTTTAAAAATGCAAATGAAGCAACATTTACCAGAATTCAGTGTAATGTAGTTTACATACATGCAGTAATTGAGTTACAATTACTGGTTGTGTGAAAGTGATGAGCTCTTGGTTAAATTAAGAATCTAATGTAACCAAAAAAAGCTCTTTAAAAGACTCAAACTTTTAAATTTCATCATCATCTTAAACTCTGGTATCCTACTATAACAAAAACAGCAGCAGCATTTAATGGCACTCTTAACTCAACCCAACCTAAAACAGCATCTATATTATATCGTCTAACTTAACCATTCCTTGTACACTAATTAATAAAAAACAGCATGTCTTCTGGATCAGAAATGCATCAAAGTAGTGTTCCCTGAGCCAGAAGAACTTTTGGATACAAATGAACTTCCCTATGTAAAGGTGGTGCAACATCTCTTTACTTTATCATTCTATGTTGTATGAACTGTAAAAGAAAGTTTAGAGTTACTGTTGGAGCCTGTATTTTGGCCAATTATTTTAATCTAATTTTGCATCTCCAAAATCATCATTTTTTCATGAAATTCTGGCAAACTGAAAATTCTTTATAATGAAGCATCTGAATTAGCAAATCCACTTACAAGCAAAAAGTTGCAAAAGGTGGTATAAAAAGACAATATAGTAGATTCTCTTCCACAGATTGTCAATCATCCTTTGCAAATACGTCATTAGGTTTCACACCATCCCCTATGAAGCAGGTAAATATTATTGACTTTATTATATAGTTCGGAAGTGGAGCAATGGAGAGGTTAAGGTACAGATCCACAAAAGGACTTAGGCATTACAATGCAGAGAGTGTGTCACAACACAATTTTTGCAGCTAGAAAAAAAAAATCATTGAAATCCACAAAGCCTGGGTTATGTGCCCAGGCTCCCTATACAACAGATGGAGAGAGATAAGCACTTAAGACTGGGGTCCACAAAAAACAGCAAACTCACTACCTAAACTAGCCAATAGCAGTGCTGACAGAGGGTGTGTCCTCTCTGGTATTTAGGTGTTATCTAAATGCAGGCTGGAGGCACCCATCTTTGTTCCAGAGCCATAACTGTTAACCCACTCCTAGGGTTAGGCATCTCCCACCCCCACCACCTTTTGGTAAGAGACACCAGAAGAGGAGATGACACTGGTGCTGCTGCCTCCCTTGTAACTTCCAACCCAATGGTTGGAGTGCTCACCAGGGATGTGAGACACTCAGGTCCAATTCCCTCCCTTGCACCTGATTGTTCAAATCCTTTTTTTCCCCTCTGAGGTCTCATCTCACAAAAAGAATGCCCTTATCACTGGGCTATGATATATTGATATGGGTCTTTCTCAATTTCTCCTCTTGAAACCGTTCTACTGGATATAAATAAGTAGCCATAGCAGCAGAAAGACTGAATCCTGGATCTCCCACATTACTGCCTTAACTACCAGACTACAGAGTCATTCTCATACTGTCAAAGTGACCCAATGACTAAGTATTTTTAAACAGGATGGAACAGTTTGAACAGGAGAGATTGAGAAAGCACCATATTAGAATATTCCATAGCCCCATGGTTCAGGCACTCACCCGATAGGAGAGCAATATTCAAATCCTACCTTTCTCTCCATCAGGTGTTGGAGGGGTAGGAATTGAATCCTGGGGGAGTACTAACCATTGGGCTAAAGCTTAAGGGATCTCCCACTTCCCCATGATTCTGTAGGGAGTCCTGATACAGTATGTGTGCTCTGAGCATGCCTACTGGATGGGCCTTCAGAGGCAAGATAATCAGGGAAACACTCATCTTCACCTGGTTTGAGGATCCTGCTAGGGATCAGGCATAAAACTGACCTAGAGCTAGAGTGAGCAAATGTGCCCATACCCAGTGGCAGAAACTTAGGAGCCAAGAGGACTTATGGCAAAATTTGGGGACCTACAGGGCAGTGGAAGCTGATGAGGGGTTCTGAGGATCTCAGTGGTGCCTAAAGTGGGGATTTAGGGACTAAATATATCTGGGCCTAGAGGGCTTAAGTCCTTTTATGGATTTGGGCTTGAGTCACTGAATTCTTGGCCAAAGTGCTATTCTGAAAATTTCACCACATCAACCAAGGTCTTCAAAAACAGCTCCCCATAGTTCAGAATCATTGGATCTTCCTACACTGCAATAAATGAGCCATGGCACAGTGATGGCTGGCCTGGGTCAGCTGACTCAGGCTCAGAGGACTTAGGTTTGCTAGGCTATAATTCCACCCCTCTTGCAGGGTCTCAGAGCCCAGGCTCCAGCCCAAGCCCAAACATCTACACTTATATTTTATAGCCTCACAGCCCAAGCCCTATGAGCTCAGGTCAGCTGACCAAGGCTCAGACTTGGTGCCGTGGATTTTTTTATTGATGTGTAGTCACACATATTGAGTCTGAATCCAAATCCTAGCCTCTATTCTAAACCCCTAATGTGAGCCTTAACAAAATCTGGATCCCAACTTTGATTCCTCAGCCTTTTTCTAGGTAGAAGCTTAATTATTAAATGAATAGTAATTAATTTTATACACTAATATTGATAATAGTGTTTTGATTTAGATGAACAGCTTTCAGCTCTAGGTGAGCAAATGAGACAGGGAATGCAAATTTGATGGGCACAGAGTTATATGCCATACCATGCTTTTTTAAAAATATTTCATAGCAAATTTTTCAGGTCAAATTTTTGACTACCTAGTTATTAAACAAACAATAGGTAAAGAGTGGAGCCAATTTTAAAATTGATTTACATGAAAATACATTTCAGAAGCCTTTATTCTTTAATATTTCATTTACTCACAATGCTGTGGGTATTCTATCTTGCCTTGTATCATTTGGCTTTAGGTCTGCCTTGTCAGCATAAACTGTCTGGGCAAAGAACCTGTTGTCTGTTTGGCAGCAAACTGACTGTTGTACAACACTGCATGTTTTACCGCCTGTATAAATGGTTATTAAAGATCTCTTATAGTCATTTGCCATTAGTTCATGTGTGGGGGTCCTGGTAGCATTTTTAACAGTTAACCAGTTTTCTTTATAAGAAAATTCCCTGATACACTGGGCCCCAAATTGCAACTGTGTCTATTTAGAAGGACTACTGCACCTTCCCTTTGAAGTTGTCAAGGTTCCTTCTCCTCTCTGAACTCCAGGGTACAGAGGTATGGGGACCTGCATGAAAAACCCCTATGCTTATTCTTACCAGCTTAGGTTAAAAACTTCCTCAAGGTACAAACTTTGCCTTGTCCTCGAACCTTATGCTTATACCACCAAGTGTGTTAAACAAAGAACATGGAAAGAGCCCACTTGGAGACATCTTCCCCACAAAATATCCTCCCAAACCCTACACCCCCTTTCCTGGGGAAGGCTGGATAAAAAACCTCACCAATTTGCATAAGTGAACACAGACCCAACCCCTTGGATCTTAACAATGAAAAAGCAATCAGGTTCTTAAAAGAACTTTTTTTTAATTAAAGTAAAAGAATCACCTCTGTAAAAATCAGGATGGTAAATACCTCACAGATAGGGTGAAACAGTGGCTGTGATTTCTTCCTGGAGCTCTAGGAGAGAACAGAGTTAATAAGTCACATGCACCTCTAAACATACTACCAAGACTAACAATATTTTCCACATCTCAAGGACTATTTTAACCAGTTGATTCTGGGAAACTTTCATGGGAGAGTGCATAAGTCACTTTGTTAGAAGCTCCTGAGATGTGTTGTATGTCAAAATCAAAATCTTGGAGAGCTAAACTCCACCGAATAAGTTTTTTGTTATTTCCGGTGGCAGCATGAAGCCACTGTAGCACAGCATGGTTGGTTTGTAGGTGGAAACGTCATCCCCAAACATATGGGCATAGCTTTTCCAGAGGGTAGACAATAGCGTAACATTCTTTTTCTCTGACTGACTAGTCGCTTTCCCTCTCAGACAGCTTCTTGCCGAGAAACACTACAGGGTGGAATTCTTGATCCAGTCCTTCCTGCATTAAAACTGCCCCCACATCACGCTCGGACGCACCTATGATTACTAGGAACCGTTTATCAAAGTCTGGGGCTCTTTGCACAGGGTCAGACATGAGCGCTGCTTTAAGCTGGTTAAAGGTCTTCTGACGCTTTTCGGTCCACTGAATGTGGGGCGGCAATTTGGCTTTATTGTGGTACAAATCGCCTGTAATAACCGGCCAAGCCTAAGAAGGATTGGACTTGTTTCTTTGAATTTGGGACAAGCCACTTTTGGATAGCATCCACTTTGGCCTATAGGAAGTTGATAGCTCCTTGACCCATCCGGTGTCCAAGGTAAGTCACTCTGTTTAGGCCTATTTGATACTTCTTAGCCTTAAGAGTTAGTCCTGCCTCCCTTATGTGCTCGAACACTTTTTGTAGATGTTCCAGGTATTCCGACCAGGAATCCGAAAATATGGCCACATTGTCAAGGTAAGAGACTGCATATTCTCCTAATTCTGCTAGGAGATCATCTACAAGTCTTTGGAAGGTGGCGGGTGCATTCTGCAGCCCAAAAAAAGAGTACATTAAATTCATACACCCTGACGTGTGGTGAAGACTGACCTTTCCTTGGCGGATTCATCTAGCAGTACCTGCCAGTACCCCTTGGTTAAATCCAAGGTAGAGATGAACTGGGCCTTTTCCAGTTTCTCCAATAGTTCATCTGTGCATGGCATTGGATAGTTGTCTGGGCAAGTTACAGCATTTAGTTTACAGTAGTTCACGCAAAAACCTATCTCCATCTGGTTTGGGAACTAGAACCACTGGAAATGCCCATGCACTGCCAGAGGGGTGGATTACACCCATCTGTAGCATATCCTGGATCTCCCATTCTATATCAGTTTTAGCTTGAGGAGACACCCGGTAAGGTTGGACTTTAATTGGGTGAGCATTACCTGCATCAATGGAGTGGTATGCCAGTTCAGTCAGTCCTGGGGTGGCATGAGAATGTCGGCACGTAGCTAGTGCACAGCTCCTTGATCTGCTGTCGCTGCATACACCCAAGGGTCCTGGAGAGGTTCACCTCTTCCATGCCACCAGCACTTTTCCTTCATGCCAATCAGCGTCATCTCCTCCCTGGGCTGTAAACTGACAAACCTTTAATTCTCTGGAATAAAAGGGCTTTAGAGAATTAATATGGTACACCTTAGGCTTTCGGTTGGAGGTGGGGAATGCTATGAGATAATTAACAGCTCCCAGGCGCTCCTGGACCATGAATGGCCCTTCCCATGACGCTTCCATTTTATGGGCCTGGAGCACCTTTAAGACCATGACCTGATCCCCTACTTTGAAGGAAAGCTCTCTGGCATGTTTATCATACCAGGCTTTTTGCTCTTTTTGAGCATCCTGTACGTTTTCTTTAGCAAAGGCTAGAGGTTCGGAGGGTGTTTTGTAGGTTGGTTACAAACTCCAGAATGTTAGTTCCTGGTGAAGGTGTAAACACCTCCCATTGCTGCTTCACCAACCATAATGGCCCCTTAACTTTGTGGCCATATACAAGTTCAAATGGTGAAAACCCTAAACTGAGATGTGGTACAGCTCTGTAGGCAAAGACCAACTGCTGCAACACTAGGTCCCAATCATTGGAGTGTTCATTTATGAATTTACATATCATGGCCCCCTAAGTTCCATTAAACTTCTCCACCAGGCCATTTGTTTGATAAGGGGTGGCAACCAAGTGATTCACCCCATGAGCTTCCCAAAGGCTTTCCATAGTTCCTGCCAGGAAATTAGTTCCTGCATCTGTGAGGATGTTGGAGGGCCAACCTATCCTGGCAAAAATGTCTGTTAGTGCCTGGCACACACTTTTAGCCCTGGTGTTGCTTAGAGCTACTGCTTCTGGCCATCGGGTGGCAAAATCCATGTAAGTCAGTATGTACTGCTTTCCTCTGGGTGTATTTTTCGGAAAAGTACCCAGAATATCCAGAGCTACTCGCTGAAATGGAACCTCAATGATGGGGAGTGGCTGGAGAGGGGCTTTCACCTGGTCTTGTGAGGTATGCCAAAGAGTGCAAAAACCCCAAGACCGGACATAGGTAGAAACATCCTTGCCCATTCCCTCCCAGTGGAATGACTTTCCCAAATGGTCTTTGGTTCTGTTCACCCTGACATGGCCACGAGGATGATCATGAGCTAAGCTCAAGAGCTTTTCTCAGTCCTTAGTTTCAACTACCAACTGTCTCTGAGGATGCCAGTCTTCCTGGTGCACACCAGAAAGTTTCCTTGTATACAAGTCCTCTTTCTATAACAAGACTGGATTGATTAGAAGAGCGGAGAGTCGGTGGGTTGCTCCGTGCCACCGTCCAAGCTCTTTGGAGGCTTTCATCTGCTTCCTGTTTGGTTGGAACTGTTCCCTGAGGCTGGAGACATCAGTTCCTCATTGGATTGAGGATCTGGGCTTGGTCCCTCTGGAAGCGATGCAGGTGATGGGGCTGTTTCCGTTGACTGTGAACCACTCTCCGCTGGTGCAGTGTTGGGGTTCAGGCTCTGGCTGAGCCTCTTGTGTAGGGTTATCTGCTGCTGCCAGTGCAGATTTGGTGGGGCCCTCTGGTGTTGAGGTTGCAAGTACTGGATTCAGTGCTGGCAATGCTTCTGGTGCTGGTTGTTCTGCCGGTTCCGGTTCCAAGACTGGCTCTGTCTGGGTCTCTGGGACTGGATCCACTACTGCTGTTCCAGATGTTGGCATGGGGTCCGGTTCCACTAAATCTGACTGGGTCCTGGTAGAAGTTTCTGGAACAGAGCTGGCATGACAGCTTGCTTAGCCTGGCTGCAGGTTACCATTCCCACCCTCTTGGCTAGCTTCACATGGATTGGCCAAGTCTTCCCCCAACAGGATGGGGATGGGATAGTCAGACTGCAAAAGTCCACGGTTCCTGACCAGGCCCTTGTACTGGACAGTCAACTTGGCTGTAGGCAAATTGAAAGAGTTGGACTTGAAGAGTTGAATTGTTACTTGGATCTCTGAGTCAATTAAACTGGGGTCCACTAAGGAAGCATGGATAGCAGACACTTGTGCTCCAGTATCCCTCCATGCGATGACCTTCTTCCCACCCACACTCACCCTTAGAGTGGAGAGAAACTGTATCTGGGAGGTATCTGGGCCTGAGGACCTCTGGTGTGATTACAGTGCAAAGAACTGTAATCTGTTGGGGTTCTTGGGGCAGTTGGTCTTTATATGCCCCGGCTCGTTACATTTAAATCATCATCCAGCTGACGTGTCACTGGGGTGAGGTGGGTTGCCGGAGAATGGTGTGGTGGGACAATAAGGTGTCTGGAGTGTTCCTTGGGGGTAGTTGGGGACTTGGGCTGCCCCCGGTAATAGGGTGTGGTCTGCGGTTGTCCCTTCTGTTATCTGCTCCAACTGCGACCAGTTTTTTCTCTTTTCTGCCACCTTCATCCATTTGGCTCCAATCTCCCCTGCCTCGATTACAGTTTTGGGCTTCCCATCTAGGATATATCTTTCTATTTCCTCAAGAACACCCTCTAAGAACTGCTCCATTTGCATTAGGAAGGGCAAATCTTCTGGAGATTTAACACTTACTCCTGATATCCTGACATCCCAATGTTTCACAATGTGGTAGGCATGTTGGGTAAATGACAAGTCTGGTTTCCACCTTAGGCCTCTGAACCGCCAACAGGCATACTCGGGTGTTAGCCCCATTCTGACTCTTGCCTTGGTTTTAAAGGGTTCATACTTGTTAATGTTTTCCTTAGGCATTTCAGCCACCACTTCTGCTAAGGATCCACTGAGCTGCAGCCTCAGCTCTACCATGTACTGGTCTGTAGAGACGCTGTACACAAGGCAGGCCCTTTCGAAGTTTTCTAAGAAGGTCTCAGTATCATCGCCTGCCTTGTAGATGGGGAACTTCCTGGGATGTGAAGTGATACCTGGAGAAGGATTGCTATTCTGTTGAGCCTTTGCCTTCTCCATCTCCAGTGCATGCTTCCACTTTTTTCTTTGCCTCTATTTCTCTCCTGTGGGCAGCCTCTTTGGCTTTTTCTGCCTTGAGTTCTGTCTTCTTAGCCTCTCTGTTTTTAACTAACTTTACACCTCAGAATTTAAAAAAAAAACTGGCTTATTTAATTTGTGCTGTAATGTGATACCTATGTTCTCCGATGGCTATTCTCAGCCTAAGGAAAAATCCTTTGTCTCCAGGCAAATAGACAGAAAAACCCTCTAGCTGCTCTTAGCTTTAACACAAAAAAAAACCTAAACAAAAAAACTAGGTCTGTGAAAACTTGTGAATTTCCCTGCAGGAGCTTAACTACCCTGCCTTCAGGTAGAGAAAAATCCAGCTCAAAAGAGACAAATCCCTTTGTTATACTTGCTGCTTTGGCCCTCAGGGAGAGACCAAACAAAAACCAAACCAAAACAAAAAAAACCACACCAACCAACAACAACTGCTTTCAGCTTAAAACCTGCTTCCAAGCAGCCCAAAGGTGGAAAAAAAAATGTCCTTTTAAAATCCTACTGTGCTTCTGGTTCAAAGCGATCCCAACCCCCCCTCTCCAAATTATCTCAAAAAAAAAAAAAATCTTAAAATGATCCCACTGCTCTCCCACCATGTCAAGGTTCCTTCCTCACACTGAACTCTAGGGTACAGATGTGGGGACCTGCATGAGAGACTCCCTAAACCTATTTTTACCAGCTTAGATTAAAGGACTTCCTCAAGGTACAAACTTTGCCTCATCCTTGAGCCTTATGCTGCCCCCACCAAGCGTGTTAAAAGAAGAACAGGGAAAGAGCCCACTTGGAGGGGGTATTTTGGGGAAAGACATCTCCAAGCCCTACACTCACTTTCCTGGGGAAGGCTTGATAAAAATCCTTACCAATTTGCATAAGTGAACACAGACCCAAATCCTTGGATCTTAAGAAAAATGAAAAAGCAATCAGAATTTTAAAAGAAGAATTTTAATTAAAGAAAAAGTAAAAGAACCACCTCTGTAAAAATCAGGATGGTAAATACCTTACAGGGTAATCAGATTCAAAACAGAGATTCCCTCTAGACTAAACCTAGAGTTACAAAAAGACACAAAAACAGGAATATACATTCCATTCAGCACAACCTAATTTACCAGCCATTTAAACAAAAGGAAATCTAACGCATTTCTAGCTAGCTTACTAACAGAAGTTCTGAAGAGCATTCCTGACCTGGTCCCAGCAAAAGCATCACACAGACAGATAGATATTTTGTTTACCCCCACCTCAGCTTTGAAAGCAACTTGTTGTCTCATTGGTCATTTTGGTCAGGTGCCAGTGAGGTTATTTTAGCTTCTTAACCCTTTAAAGATGAAAGGGTTTTGCCTCTGGCTAGGAGGGATTTTATAGTTCTGTATACAGAAAGGTGGTTACCCTTCCCTTTATATTTATGACAGAAGTTAACTAGTGTCTGCATGCATGCAGGTGAATACCCATGTGGATCCAGTTACAGGATTGGAGTTTGAGGCTTGATCTTCACTACCAACTTATGTCTGTATAACTATATAGCTCAGAGGTGTGGAAAATCCACACCCGAAAACAGTTACACTGACCTACCCACTGGTGTACACAGTACAGGACTGACAGGAGGGCTTCTCCCATCAACAAAGCTACCACCTCTCAGAGAGGTGGAGTAGCCACACCCATGAGAGCAGCTCTCCTTTTGGCATAGGTAGAATCTCCACTAAGCACTACAGCAGCACCAGTGTAACTGCACCACTGCAGTGCTGCAAGTTTAGACAAGCCCCTACTGATCCTATAAGTTTAACCCTGGTATAGCCTCTCTGAAGAAATTTATATTAGCTTCATCTCATTTCAACTAATTACTTATACCCTAGGAGAAAAGGCCATGTCTCTCACAAGTCCAAAGAATGCAACATCTATAAGTTTCCTTTTGAAAGAGGAGGAAGAGGAGAAGGAAAGTAGCAAATGCTGTATAAATTTTCTTTTAAAGCAACACCCATTCTTATAACCACCACTTTGGTTTCAAGAGGCGGGGAAAATGCTGTTTGTGGGCTGAGGGTTAGGGTGTGGAAAAGGAAGGAATAAGAATAGGTTGGGACTTGCTTAGATTATCTTAAATATAACTACTACATTTGTGCAAATGGAGTATAGCCAGAATGGTTTAATTTAGAAAGTTGAGGACAAGCAGTGAGTAAAATGAATGTTAAGCCAATTTTTCTTCTCTTTTCAAAGAAGGAAAGGCTCTGAAAGTGGATTCCTTCTTCTAAAAGAGTCATTTGCCATTAAAATGTGCCATCATCTCCCTCCCCCCCCACACACACACACACACACGCACACACTCCCCGCATGTATTGTCAGCATGAGTAAGTGAGGGTAGATGTGCTACTTATGTGCATGTCTTACGTGAAGAAAAGTTTGCCTCTGGCATTTCTCCATTTCTGACGAGTACAAAGGTAATTATCAAACTAGTTGGTGCAGAGGCCCGAGGCTGTAGTAACTGGTTAACGCAATTTAAAGGGGGCTATTTTTTGTGAATAAGTGATTTTTATGATTGATTTTTTTGACTGACTCACTTAGGAACTTGTACATATCCAGGGCCCAGAAAAGATCTTGTGCGGGGCTAAATATGATGAAATAAACCACCAAAGACCAGATGCCATAGAAAAGTCCAATTTCTCCTCTTTTAATCTGTGAAAAAAATCAAGTAATATTCATGTATAAATGGACCAAATGGAAGAACAATGTTTACAAATAGGACCCCAGCCACACCAAAAAAACCAACCAAAAACAAAAAAAACAGGGTACTATGAAGTAGTTCTTTAAAAACTCTTAACTCCTAACCAAACACAGCAAATCTTGCCATCTGTTTCATGCATCAAATGTTAGCATAAGAATAAGTATACAGAGTGAGACTAAAGGAAGAAAGGCAAGAGAGAAGTGATTTTGTATTTGTAAGTATGTGTGTTTTCCTTGTAGTTATCCAATTTCACACAGATCTTTCCTTATGGGAAAGGCAGTGTGTTCTAGCAGACTGATCATAGGACTGGAAGCTAGGAATTTCCAAATGATCTTGGGCAAATCAACATACTCTTCCTGTGAATAAAATCCATCCCTGTGCCATTGCAGAGACAAAGATGTGGGTGGCTTGTCAGGGGACAGTGTACTCCTGCACCCAGTGTCCGATTGCCCAAAGCCATTATGGGCCTTGAGGCACCTGCAGAATAGCAGAGGCATTGGACTGGACCACCCATCTATACAAACGCCAACCCAGGAATGGCTCTCTTACTTGCTGTAAATACCCTCCAGACTACTTCATGTACCAGAGGCTTTTGAAGGGGGACAGAAGTTACAAAGTCAGTTGTACATCTAATAGGGGAAGGTCCTTTGTGCAAAGAGTATTCTCCTGGTGGGCATGGGGGACATGTAGCTGCTTTGTGGCCACTTTAATGTAGGTGGTATAAATGGCTGCAGGCCCATTAATCAGGCCTTCTGTGTCTCCATTTCCCTATCTGTAAAATGGGAATAATTATAAATCCTTGCCTTGCAGGGGCATTGTTAGAAGTAAGTGGCTATTTCTGTTAAGCACTTTGAAGATGTTTAGTGTCAACAATAATTTTATATGTAAAGTAACATCATCCTCCAACAAGACTCTGCACAATAATTTGAAAATTTTAAAAACTGCATAAAATATAAGAAATACTAACTTCAAAGAGAGAAGGGAATCCTATGCACAGGTGAGAAAGGAAGTGTAAAAAACACTACTGAAAAAGTAATCTTTGTATATATTGCTGATACTACTCTAGCCTGTGCTTAAGCAAGCTCTCATAAGAGATTTCATGTATATATCGAGCAACAGACTGGATAAAAATCCTGGGGATATGACTGGGTTTGTCAGCATATATAGAGGCAAGTTGTGTTCAGCATCATGTCAGCTACTCATGTCAAGCTACAAGCATAGCTTGTCTGCACTCACCACAAAGTTGTGGACTGGGTCATATTAACTTGGCTTTTCACAAGCATGCTCTAAAATGTTGTAGTGAAGACAAGGCCATTGGATGATACAGTTGTCTATCACCACTGGTCACCTACCTTCTAGATTTGACTTCACATGCCAACTATTATTTAGTCACTCAATCAAGATTACACGATTAGAAACATACACAAATTCCAAACTCATTCAAAACGGTTTTGAATGCTCCAATATTGCCTGATGAGGAAAAACCATACATCTATATTTAGAAGAAAACTCTTGATTCTAAAACATTTGGGGTGGGGGGGGGGAAGTCTACAAAGTCATCAAAAAAAAAGGAAAAAAAAAACAAAAAAAAAATCTTACCACTGCCATTTATTACTTACTGAATATTATTGTAACCAAGTCTCACACTGCAACAGCAAAGAAAATATGGGCGTACCGAACATCTGACATAAAAATGATCTAAAGACACAAGTGTTGCTTAAACTCAGCTTCTAAGGAGTTCATTTTTCCCTGGATTTGTCAGATAAGTCGACAGACAATTACTTGCCTCACAGATCATTGACACATTGAGGAAGACCAAATGAAAACTTGAAACAAGAATTCAAGAGAAACTTCAATATTACATACAATAGTAAAGTTCCAGGGCGAGGTCAACTGGTTTGATATAGTACCAATTGAACTATCCAGGATAAATCTCCATTAGAAGCCACCTCAGAGATTTCTTCCCTTTTATCAGTCTGCATTAAGGCTTTTTCTGCATCAGGGTGTGATTAGGCCTGCAAGTTTTACTCTTAATTCAGAAATAGATTGGCTAGTAACGGCACTAAATAAGAACCACCAAACCTGTAGCTTCACTGCAGTGACCAATGACTAATTACAGCTGCTATTTCAGTTCCAGTTCACATACAAGCAGCTAGGGAGTTCTGGAAGAGTGACTAACTGCTTATTTGGCCAGATTGTGATTAAGTGACTTGTGTATTTGCTGCACAGTGGGAGCTGCTCTTTTAACTTGGAAGGGAAACTGTTTTGGAACTGCAGGTCCAGAGTTTCAATTCTGTTTTGTTCTGCAGTCTGCGTTTAAGACAGACCTCCCATTACAGCCTATTCCATTCTCTTGGAGCTACCACTGCAAGTATGTCTGCTCATATACATTTCTTTATATAGGTGCCAGTCAGGCTCAAAATATCTCCTCTCAGCTGCCCCTCTTTTGAATTCCATTAGGCTTTAGCTAGAGCTTGTTGAAACTCCCAGGTGTCAATGCTGAGGGAAATTCTGACATGTTTTAGAAAAATATAAGGTCAATCAAAATCTTGTAGTTTGATAAAAATCAAAATATTATTCCAATTTTGTCTTATAGTTTAGAATATAAAATAAATTTTGAAACAAAAGGTCCTTTCAAAAGAAAAAAAAAGCGTTCCGTTTTGCTAAGGCCAAAACAGAAAGTTATGACCTTATCAAAATGCTTTACTGTCCCCACCCCCAACAAGATTTCATCAAAATTGACATTTCTGTGGCAAGTTTCCATTTCAGTGAAATAGCATTTTCCAGTGGAAAAAACATTTCATTGGAAAAATTTGACTTCCTCCAGTTGTAACTTCTTATTAAACCATAAGTGTCTCCTGTGCTGAAAAAAGGAACAATAAGGGGAACTATAGGTTTCCTATAGTTAAACACTCCCAAGAGCCAGATGTGCTATTTTATTGATATAAACAGTAATAGTATTCCATCTGAAGGGAAAAGTCACATGGAGACAGCTGAGCATGTGGCAATGTTTTAGAGACCATAGAACTCTAAACGCTAGGAGTTCTTCTGGAACTTCTGCAAAAAGCAGACCCACAGAGGTTAAGCTTCTGTTTATCCTTATGAAAGTTCTCTCACCTTCTAGCTAAAATCCCCATCAGCCACAGAAGATTTAAACATTTATACACACAGAAATTCTTGCCTCCTAGTCTTATTAACTGCAAATCTCTGCAGTACAGTTTCTTCCACTTAGTATTTCCAGCTCTTTCGTTCCCTTGAATAGCCTTTACATGAGTGTAAATACCTGTATGGGTTATGTCAAAAATTACTAACACACTTACAACTACAATACCCACCTGCTGAAGTGAAGAAACAGATTGACAGAGCCAGAAGAGTACCCAGAAGTCACCTACTACAGGACAGGCCCAACAAAGAAAATAACAGAACGCCACTAGCCATCACCTTCAGCCCCCAACTAAAACCTCTGCAATGCATCATCAAGGATCTACAACCTATCCTGAAGGATGACCCATCACTCTCACAGATCTTGGGAGACAGGCCAGTCCTTGCTTACAGACAGCCCCCCAACCTGAAGCAAATATTCACCAGCAACCACACACCACACAACAGAACCACTAACCCAGGAACCTATCCTTGCAACAAAACCAGTTGCCATCTCTGTCCACATATCTATTCAGGGGACACCATCATAGTGCCTAATCACATCAGCCACACTATCAGAGGCTCGTTCACCTGCACATCTACCAATGGGATATATGCCATCATGTGCCAGCAATGCCCCTCTGCCATGTACATTGGCCAAACTGGACAGTCTCTACGTAAAAGAATGAATGGACACAAATCAGACGTCAAGAATTATAGCATTCAAAAACCAGTTGGAGAACACTTCAATCTCTCTGGTCACTCGATCACAGACCTGAGAGTGGCTATCCTTCAACAAAAAAGCTTCAAAAACAGACTCCAAGGAGAGACTGCTGAATTGGAATTAATTTGAAAACTGGATACAATTAACTTAGGCTTGAATAGAGACTGGGAGTGGATGAGTCATTACACAAAGTAAAATTATTTCCCCATGTTATTTCTCTCCCCCCCCCCCCACCCCACACCCCCACCGTTCCTCAGATGTTCTTGTTAACTGCTGGAAATAGCCCACCTTTCTTGTCACCAGAAAGGTTTTCCTCCTTCCCCCCCTCCTGCTGGTGATGGCTCATCTTAAGTGAAAAGAAAAGGAGTACTTGTGGCACCTTAGAGACTAACAAATTTATTAGAGCATAAGCTTTCGTGAGCTACAGCTCACTTCATCGGATGCATTTTAAGTGATCACTCTCCTTACAGAGTGTATGATAAAACCCATTGTTTTATGTTCTCTGTGTGTATATATAAATTTCCCCACTGTATTTTCCACTGAATGCATCCGATGAAGTGAGCTGTAGCTCACGAAAGCTTATGCTCAAATAAATTTGTTAGTCTCTAAGGTGCCATAAGTACTCCTTTTCTTTTTGCGAATACAGACTAACACGGCTGCTACTCAAACACTTTCATGGAAATCTGAACAAACCTCAGTTAGCCTTTCTGTTAGTCATAAAACCTCTTCGAACTTTATTTTATATTTCCATAAATGACAAAACTTTTCTGCAGCTTTCAATGGCTGTCCTCTAACTTGTGATTCACATTCACGTATGGTCTGGTACATGAGCTGTCCTTGTGATTATCTTTTTAGGTTTATGAATATTCATTAATTTGTTGTGTTCTGCCTCCTTTTTCAGTGGCATATAGACATGCTATTATGTTTCAACAAGGCATTTTTTTTAAACTTCAAAAGCCATTACTTTTTTCCTCTTCCAGGCTTCAAAGTAATGTGCATAACATTGCAGTGCCTAGTCTACTCATTCTCACCAAGTTTTATTATTGCATTAAGTTGTACTTAAGATTTCATAATTAATAGATTTGTAATCCAAAGTATCTTGCAATTTTAATTGCTCTTTCACTTGATCTAGTTGAGAATCTGAGTGGTCTAGTGAACAGAGCATTGGATTAGGACTCGGATGTAAATCCTGTTCCCAACTGTGCCACTGTGTGACCTTGCATCAGTTACTTCATCTCTTTCTGCCTTTTTTTCCCTTTCCCATGCTTTGTTTGTATTGCCTATTTAGGAGGCAGGGATTCTGTCAATGTGTGTTTGTACGATACCTAGCACAATTTTGATTGTTGCCAGTGGGCACCACTACAATACCACAACCAACCAACCACCACCACCACCGACATCTCTTTTGATATACAGGGATTGCATCTTAATTTGTCTATTTTATATATAATTTCTCTGATAATTGACATTTTCAACAGAGGCTGCATTGTTCAGTGGTTTAAGCTCTTTATCAGGAGCCATCCAGTGCTAGGCTAGAATTGACATGGATGAACAAGTTACCTGATCTTTCTGAGTCTCAGAGTACAAACAGTTTGGTTGAACAGCATTGGTGTACTCTTCGAAGACGTCACATTGCTTGTTCACTATCCTTTCTTGTTGCCTGGTTCGTTACCTAAATCACATGGTATTGTTTCTAAACACTGATTGGATAGTGAAACTTTTTAAACAAAATAATGACTGATGGAGAAACAAACAATGAAGATTCTAAGTAATAATGAGTACACACAAGAAATTAAAAACGACAGAGTTGAAGAGGGAAGAAAAATAAATTGAAATCAGAGCCACACAATGAGGACCAGTTCAAAATGCCACCAACATAACAGTGAGCTGGAGGAGTTGGCTGTAGTCCTTCCCAATGGTTATGAAAGCTTCAGGAGCAGAAACAAAAGATTATATGAGAGTAGCCTATTTAGTTCAGTGGCTGGGGATGTTCTTGAAGTAGCACATCACAGGAAAATAATAATGGAGATACGCTCACACTAGATAAAGTTTGAACAGCATTCAGAACTTTTTGTAACCATAAGAACATTGTTTCTCCATGGCACCAATTTAGGTTTGATCTTCATTTCTGAGCAAATTGGACTGACAATTATATAAGAGAATTGAGTCCAAAAGCACAAAGCTGTGAGGTTTAGAAACAGTGAAAATGATAAGTTTAGAGACAAAAATGTGTTCTGTGTGACTGACAAAAGATTGAAAGAGAGGTTATTATGGGAATCTGATTTGTGCTTAGAAAAAGCAATAGATTTCTGTGGGACCTCAGAAGCAAAAAATACTATTCAACTAGAAAAAAAAAGCGATCAAAGGACTGAAAAGTTTGTACAGGTTGTTTAATAGAAAAAAGTATTTGGGCCAGCATGTCCAGAGTTCAGCTACATGAGAGCCTGCACACGTGGACCTGATGAAAGAAACCTACTGAGAGCCTGCTGAGCATTTGGGACCACGTGTCATATGTGTGGGTTATTCATGGATGTGCAGAGCATCCAGCCTCAAGAAAAGAACAAAAATACCTTACCAAAATAGAATAATCAGCCTACCCTCTTCATAGGGGCAGTGTCATAGGTCATAAAAGTCACACAGCTAGCCCAGCAGAAGCTTGGTACATGGTGAATATGGAATGAACCTATGCAATTTTTTAACTTGATATTGGGGTTGAAGGAACATTTTACCAGTTCACCTCTTAGAAGAGATATGTCCAGTCCAGATTAGACATGCTGACATTATGAAGCATTGTGGCTCTGGGGTAAAATCTTCAGCAACTGAAAAAACCCACAAAGTCAGACTTCATAGCAACCCTAAAGTTAGTGGTCTCTTGGAAAGATGGGATTGATTGCCATCTCACTAAGACTGAAGTAGGGCAAGAGAACAGCATTAGACACCATAGAAGTGGTGGAAGACATGGCAAAAATTATATAGTTACTTGTGTATTAGTACTATTGGTGTGCCAGGAAGATTATAGTAATATTAAGAAAATGAGAAACCACCTCATGGTCTGTCCACACTCCAAATATCCAATTTAACATATTTATCCATCCAAAGAAAATATTGTATGTTGTGCTTAGCCAAAAGAAGCTTCCCTTACCATCTCTGGCCATATTTCACTGTAATGAGATTACCCAACCTATACTGAATATTTTATTTAATTTAGGATATATAATAAATGCAATGGGCCATAATTTTCTGTTGCCCTGTCCCTTTTTTCCCCCCCTGTTGTAAATGAAAACATAAAAGTGTAAAATGCTATCAAGTCAGAATGGCAGTGTTTTACACTCACTTTGTATGAACGACTGAGGAAGGTGCAGGGCGACGGTGGGTCAGGTCCAAAAAAATTTGTATTGCCATCCATACATATACAAGGCAATTCAGTGGTGCACTGTGCATTTCTCCATGTGTTATGGTAATGAGACAGGTGTTAAAATTAAATATCAGAGTTGGGATGTGTTTTTTTTCCCCCCATGTGTTTCAACCATTGCCATTATCCTGCTTGGAAAAAAAAACAAACACTGCAACCTTCGTTATTCCTAGAAAGAAAATATTGAAAAGCTTTTGTCATTGCTGTTTCCTAAAGGTATGTGTTGTGTGCTGATTTTTTCCCTCCTTTGACACACATACTGTGTCTGTATGAATAACCGTGCAGACATCCAATAGCAAATAGGATATTCACAATTTTTCATTACAGAATCACATTTGCAATGTGTTTGTCAGCACTTTCTTCATAAGCCTCTTTATGTAGGAATTCACAACTCTGACCAAAAAAAAAAAAAAAAAATATCCATTCAAGTTGAAACTTGATAAACAGAGCTTCAGCTCAAGAGGGAACTTTTATGAAATGTTTGGTGGAAATCAGACAAGTTATTCTACAGGAAAGAAAATTAAAATGGTTCACTTAAAAACAAAACAAAACTATTCTCTACTTTGCTATGGATGCATACGTCTAAAGTTCATCGGACTGACTAACATTTAAGGTAGAATACACCCTCTCTATTAAGGATCCAGGGCATGATCCAAAGCTCACAGGGTCAATAGAAAGACTCTGAGTTCAATGGACTTTGGATCAGTTTCCTAATACTGCAGTCCTTGACCAGGGCAAAATTGGAATATTTTGCCTGAGTAGGGGAAGGAAAAAAAAAAAATACATCTCTCTCTCTCTCTCCATACACACACACAACCATATTATGTCCTTTCTATAAAGGAAACTCAGGAGCATTGCAAGTTGAAAAAAAAAATGGAGCTTTACTTCTTAGGTATTTTGCCCGTCACCATTAAGCAGGCCTCACTGGTAACCATTGTCTCTTATTTTAGGTGATGTCCCTTTTTCAGGGCATAATGTTCACATCCTAGATCATGTAAATATTGGACACCCATGTCTTTCTCCTCATTTGTCACTTCCAACTGACAACCTCAGGGTTAGTCCTTATATGCATGACATTTGCACTATTAATTTTTTTTTAAACACATACTCTGGGGTGTCATCCAAGTCTTCTTGTAGGATATTCCATTCCTCCTCCATATTAGCACTATTTCCTAACTTTGTCTCATCCGCAAATTTTATTAACGAATCTCCACTTTTTGTGCCAAGGTCATCAAGGAAAATTCTAAGAAAGACTGGTCCCAATACCAATCCCTCAGGAACTCTACTAGTAACCACCTTCCAGCCTGACCATTCACTTTTCAGTATGACCTATTGTAGTTGCCCCTTTAACCAGTTCCTTACCCACCTTTCAATTCTCCTATTAATCTCAATCTTCTCCAATTTAATTTATAACTTCCTCTGTGGAATTGCATCAAATGCCATACTGAAATCCAAGTAGTTTAGATCTATTGCATCTGCTTTGCCTAGAAAATCATTTAGTTATCTACAAACAAAAAAAGTTGATCAGGCATGATCTACGTTTTGTAGAGTTATGTTATATTTTTGTCTAGTTACCTCTAAATCTAAACTTCCATCTCTTTCCAAACTAGTTTTAAGACCTTGCATACAACTGAGCTCAAAACTAATGGGCTTATGGTTTCTGGGATCACTTCCCCCACCTTTCTTAAATACAAGAACAGTATTTGCAATTCTCCGGTCATGGGGTACAATCCAAGTTTACAGATGCATTTTAAATCCTTATTATTGGACTTGCAATTTCATGTTACTTCCTTTAATATTATTGGATATTATATTCTTGGATCGAGTTCCCTATAGTGTTGCATCAGAATCTAAATCTGCTTATTGCTAATACATCAATATTCTTTTGCAATCATTATATTAAGTCAAAATGAAAATCTAAGACGGACATTAAGAAAATAATCAAGAAAGTTACACTTTAACCAGAAGTGGATCTGGACCTATTTTTTTCCTCTAAGATTGTTTTTTTGTTTTGCTTTGTATTAATTGACATAGGCTTACTGAGGTCTATGAAGCTACACCAATATACCTAGCTAAGGATATGGTCCTAAACATTGAGTGCTTAGTCTGAACGGGGCACTATCCATATAAACCATTTCTCTTGTTGAGATACGAGTACAAAGAACAAACACTGACATTCCATAAATTTGTGCATATCCTTTTTAATTATGTTTAGACAAGAAGAATATGCAAGACTCAATCTTACAAATTCCATACAGACTTATATCTTATAGTGCAGAAAAGAGATCTTTAAGATTATATATGATCAACCACAAACTAAAATAAAGCCTCAAGCACACCATACAGCCGCTTTGTAAAGCCAATATAACTACCCCGCTATGCATGATTAACATTGCTAAATTATAAGTCACTGATGCAGAAATGTATAAAAGAAAAATTCAGAAATCAGTCATTTAAATTGATCAACCGTGCATTATACAGTGTAGTTATGTCATCAGTCATGACATATTGTGCCACTGTTGGATACATTCAATTCAAAATAAAGTGAGTAAGCAGTGAAATAAATTAAGAGGTTTTTTTAGACAATCTAACCCAGCAAGTGTCAGGCACCACTGAAAAAGCATGCATTCTGAAAATAGGGTTAACATGAAGGCTTATAAAATTCATACACAGTTGTGCTCAGTCATTTATGAAACCAAGTACAACAATAATATCGTATAGATAAGAAATTCTAGCATTGATCACCACTACTGATTATTCATAATAAAAGCATATACTTTCAAAGAAAGTTTTGTTCCTATAATTTTATATTGTATTACAAAAAGCATCGATTTCATACACTTAAGGCCTGATTCTCTGCTCCAGTATACCAGTTTTACACGGTTGTAACTCTTGATTTCAATAGAGTCAAAGGCATAAAAGAGTGGAGAGTCAGAATTGTATGTCTATTTCACCTTTTTTTCCCCCCTAAAGCAATCAAATAAGAATCCTTCAGCTTCTGTGGCAGGTGCAAATTATTTCAACATATCATCCATTACAGATCACTCAACCTGACCTATCCTTAATCCAAGCGGTGAAATGAGTAGGTCATAGACATGCACCAACTCCATGCAGAAACCAAGTGTTCTATGAAAGAAATGGCTGTTTCCTCTCCCCACATCCCCCCTCCAAATTTGAATCTTGTTGTTTTAGATTCCTTTGAACCCTGAAGGTTCATCTTTCAAAATGTGAAATGAAAACAATGTGGTGCCTACCCCATATAGTAGGAGAATTACTGAGGAAAACCTTATTCTCTTATTACACTAGCAGTCACAGACCCTATCAGTCTCAGAGGATGACAGAAAATCATTGAAACAAAAAACTCTATTGTCCAGCAATGATAAAGAAAAGTACAGTTCATCCCTGAGCCAGTGTATCAGTTGTCACTGAGCAGTGACAGCATATAAAATGCTTGCCTGCTGAATCCCGAGTCATTGGCCTGAACTTCTGCCATGTTTTTATATTAGGTTCTTGCCTGCTGCACAATCATTTGCTGACTCAATCTGAGATAAATGTGTTAGCCATGGATAGAACAGAGCAGAAAGGACAAAATAAAACAAACTTGAGAACATGGGAAAATGAGAAAATTATATACAGATCATGAAGATAAATACTGGAAATATTCCTGGCACCCATGTTGATACAATGCATGATACCCTCTGCAATAGGCTCCTTCTGGAGACTCCCTCAAGAAATCAATTCCAATGAAAGTTCTTCACATACTTTCACATTAGTTCTATGGTCTGTACTGTAGACATTTTAAATATGAACTGTCCTGTCTATTTTTGGTTCATTTTCTTTAATTTAAGTGCTATTCAATTTAAAATGAAAAAAAAAGAAAACTTTAAAGGAGATATTTGGGCTGTTTTGTATGTGGAGCTAAACAAGTTTACACCAGCTGATGTCAGGGGAGCACTCTATTTATTTCAACTGAGGTCTGGCCCTTTATTTTTAAGAGTTGTATTAAAAATGTCATTCTTCTGCTCAAAGAGACACTGAGAAGGCTAATTATGAAATAACCACTACCATGAAATGCTAATTTAAAATAGAACAAGATATGATGGGCTAAACAGCATGGTTTCTGTAAAAGAAAATCATGTCTCACTAATTCCTTAGAATATTTTGTAAAGATCTGTGACATACGATGATTTCCTGCATGTTCTTATGAGACTTATTCTTAATTAAGAATTTTGGGATTCCATTGTATTAAAATGCAAAGTTTACACAATTGTGAACCAAGATTTTATGTAACCTCTCTAAGGAGGAAATGTGATGGGAGGCCTGTGAGTTCAGAGGACTTTATTGAACGATGTGCCAGACAGAAATGGACTTTTGGAATAGTGTGTGAGAAATGGATTTCCTGGGAAATACCTAGGGGAAGGTTAATGCACATTCCCCACCCTTGGTTATGAAAAAGCCCAGCTGCTACACCCTGAGAAAGGGGTCATTGTCTGCTGATTACCTGGTCCCAGAAACTGGCGATCAAAAGCTGAAAAAGTGAGCTGTTTTCATTCTAAAGCTGAGTCAGTTATGAACTTGTAACCATGGGAAGATGCAGTTGTGGGTTTTTAAGAACTGACACCTTCCAGAGCCCATCGTTGGGTGTGGGGTTAATTTCTGGTAAGCTTTTTAGCTCATATGTAGGCTTATTATATTTTCTCTGCAATGCTTTCACTCTTAGAATAAGTACGCTTGCTTAGAAAGAACTGTGGTAACTTAACAGCAGGCAATACACCAATTGTAACCTCCGGAGAGAAAGCAAACACTGGAATTTTAGGCAGTCTGGCTTCTGGGGATCTCAGTGTAGGCAGAGAACTATGCAGCCTTGAAGAACCCCAGTCAGAAGGGAGAGAGACATAGGCCTTGACTCAAAAGAGGTGACTGTAAGGAGCAAGGAGCCATACTTAAGTGAAAAGAAAAGGAGTACTTGTGGCACCTTAGAGACTAACAAATTTATTAGAGCATAAGCTTTCGTGAGCTACAGCTCACTTCATCGGATGCATCCGATGAAGTGAGCTGTAGCTCACGAAAGCTTATGCTCTAATAAATTTGTTAGTCTCTAAGGTGCCACAAGTACTCCTTTTCTTTTTGCGAATACAGACTAACACGGCTGCTACTCTGAAACCTATACTTAAGTGAGTGCCTGCAGTGGCCCACAGAGGGGGAATACAAGTTTGTCATACTTCCTGGGTAACCAATGTCAATAAAGTAGAGACTAAAGGAGATCTCCAAAATGCTTCTGAGCAAGTCCCACGCACGAGGCTTCTACAGAAGCCAAGTTGTCTTGGGGTGAAAGGCAGATCATCATGAATCAAAACTGACTGAGACAGAAAGCAAAGAGTAGGATTAAGCGGTCAATTTTCATCCTGGGACAAGGTTAACAGTAAGGTACCTCCAGGTTCCATACTGCTCTGTTGAACCTATTCCCTGTGTCTTGTAGCCATTTGCTGCAGAGGGATGCAGTATCTGTGACAGCCTCAGAGGTGCCTCAAGGGAATTTATTGCAGTCTCAGTATCATCCTCATGCTGCAACCTCCATTACTAGGTAGACTTTCCAAAGCCTAAGCATCCTAGCTAATCTAGCACTTTACATGAGAGAAATTAATGACTGCCTTTCACATGTTGCTTATAAAGTTCCAGGATGTACCATACATTATACCAAGTACTTTAGAGAATCCACATACATGAAGAATAATTCTTCTACCCTGCCCGTTTTTATAGGTGCACTCTAACTACATCTGATTATCAAAATTCTCCAAACATTCTAAGGCCACAAGTGAAAAGTAGTAATGAAAGCAATTGGTAAAGATTAAATAATGATGAAAATCTTAATAGGGCCAGTGAAAGGGGTTTTTTGGGGGGTTGTTTTTTTTAAACCCTGCACTTTAATAACCCACTTTCATCATATAATAGGGACTCCATGGCAAACAGAGAATCTAAGAGTCAGAAATATTGCAGACAAGTTTGGCTACTTCCAAACATAGCAGTATCTGCTGTTTCTGAGGTGTATTGAAAATGTCTGGTAATGCCAAATTATTCCAGGAACCAAACCAGCGTGTGGCAGTCCATCTTGGAAATGAAAGAAGCACAAAAGCTACTTAAAGTCATCTTTCCCTCCCGATTTATTCTTTCCCTGATCATTGCATCCTAAACACATTTATATCACAACTAAATTCTTTGGGACAAATTCTATTTTCAGTTACACTAGAGTAAATCTGGAGTAGTTCCATTTGGAATGGTCTTATTTTAGTGCAATTCCATAGATTTTGGAATCACCATCTGTCTTTAATAATGCACTTATGAGTTGTTTTGTTGGTGGGATTTTGTGGTGAGTGCAGGTGAGCCAAAGCAGTGCCAGTGAATCTGCTTCTTTGTGCCTCTAACAGGAAAATCCCACTGAGGAAGGTGGGGACAGCAGCCAAAGGAGCCACCACAACAATTTTAAGGCTGCAGCAGTGTTTATGTAATAATTCCACTGCTACACCATAATCAGATATGGAAAAAGTTCTGCAACCCCCGACTCTTGCATAGCCCCATCCCTGTGCATTTACCTGGACTGTGAATGGGGAGAGAATTTAGTCATGCACATGCACACTTGCTAATATGCATTAGTCATTTTATGTTGGTTTCAAAAATAAATATATCTATATAATTAGAAATCTTACTGCCAAATTTCTCTGATCAGATTTCTACACAACAGTAAAAAACAAGTCAAACATTGTGTATCTAATTTTCCATTTCTGATAAATATATCTAGAGAGACAAAATAATTAATATTTACAAAAATGCATTTCTTTAATATGGCAATAAAATTTTAAGTCAACACCTTTTCAAAGTTTATTTCACATGTACTATGCAGTATTTACTCTGAGATATCCATTTAATCCCATAATAATCATGATCATTCTATTACACATTTTAGAGTCTTTGGAGAAGTGGAACAATTTCTGAAATAAATAGAAGTTATTTTAGTGGACTTTGCTGGAGTCTGAATGCAAGTTCTAACTGTTCTTTATTTGAAGTAATCTCACATTCACGGTTTTAAAGTGAGGGCTCATTAGGTTTTATCATTTGAAGATCTAATAGGGAAACAGTAAGTACAGTAAATACCTACTTGAGGAGCAAAAAATATATTAATTAATGCACTGTATTATGTCTGGCATTGATTTTTTATGGACTACGCTTTAGTGTTTTTATGGTAATTATGTCTGGCTCCAGAAGACCAATCAATGGGAGACAAAGTAAGTTGATTTTTTTCCCCTTTTATGTTATTGGTTTAATATAAACAAAAACATTTTGTTAACTGGCAGCAGATTCCCTGAAAAACCACCAAACTCTCAAAGTCTACAATTTGTGTTGTTTTTATGCTCTAATTTAGAACAGCAGAGCTAGTAGTCAACAGTTCCACAGTAATTTATATTCTGAATCCTGCCCATCAAAGTCTTTCTACCATTTTTCACCTGCCGTTTCTCCAATGGTCTTGAAAGGGACCGAAGATAGAGTACAGCAAATTATTCTTAAAGTATAGGATTTCTTTTAATACTTAATTTTCTTCCTTTGAAGAAATGCATCACTGTTTTGAATGTTAACCTGGGTGCGTTCTATGGTCACATATGGAACCTGAACAAAACACATGTGATTGAACTGGTTGAACATACCAAAGCTTTCAGGTAGATTAACAGAAGCCATTAGGATGACTTTTCAGAGGGGGTGAAGTTGAATTTTGATTCTGCTCAATCAGAAAAAAAAAATTTGGTAGCAGCACAGGGAAAGTTACTGGCAGTACCATGCTACTGTTTTAACTCCAACAATCCTAAAGACCATAGAAGATGTAAGTGATATGGTGGACTTGCTGAATCATTCTCAGAAGACAGCTGAGGAGAATGAGTGGTCCATGAATGCTGGGGACTGGACTAGATGAGCTCTCGAGGTCCCTTCCAGTCCTACAATTCTGGGGTTCATTAGGCCCCTTAAGGCATTGCCCCCGATTTTATAGCAGCAGGATGTACGTGATCTGAACAGTCAGAGCTCATGGATGTGCTCCTAATCCTTCACTGCAGAATCATTCTGAGCTAGGGCAGCCCATAACAAATGATGAACTGTTCATTGTCCCATCTTCCATGCAACTGAAAGATCCATTAGTTGCCACTTTTTAGGTGCCAACTGTTCAGACTTCTGTCTTGTCTGGGTCACAGGATGGAAGATCTTAACTTGTAGTCAAGCCTGATCCTCTTTCATGCCACCTCTGTTGGTAAAGCCAGAGCACATAGATCCCTTGTCTCCACCAAGCTTGTGTGCCTATTTACATCATTTCATGGAATATGTCAATTACCAGCTGGCAATTACATTTAGTCTTCTAGGATTTTTTGTTAAAGTTTTTAAAAAAAGTGTTCAGTCTTGGGAACACAGGCTGTTTTACTTTTTAGACAAGTTTCTGTGTGGTGACAGTGGTCTTTGGAGAGAGAGAGATGTGTGAGCAGCAGGAGAGTTTGCTCTGTGCATTTTGATCTCTGGATTAGAGTCAATTCTTGAGGCAGTTCTCTGGGAACTGGATATTGATGTTAAACAGAGATTTCTGTCAAAGGATAGTGCCTGTATGCTGTTTGACTTCCTGTGTTCTAGGACTGGAGTTTGAGTATAAATTAAACAAGTTGCATTTAAAAAACAGACTTAACATCACTGATTCAACCTCTACTAGCAAGTGAGCCTACAAGAGACTGAATATCTGTTACTACTTGGCAGAGGAGTGAGGCTGGTATCAGAATAGGATATTGGTGTCAAAGAAAAATGTCATAATTATGACTGACTATTCTTTGTCCTTTGGTGTTTTCTTTCCACAGTCTAAAAATGTCAAATATGGATGCCTTGTACTTCTGTATAAAATGTCAAGTGCACAAGATTTTTTTAAAAAAATGCCTAACTAGACCTGAATTACACAAAATCTTGCAAAACACTACAACTCTTGAATTTTGCCAAAAGCAAATTGTCAAGAATGCAAAAAAAGATACTGAAGATCAGAATGGAAACATTTGAAAAGAAATGAGGCAAAATTCAAATCTGGTACAAGCAGTCACAAATTTGCCACCTGTCTGTTGGCAGAGGTTCACTTCCCCTATTACTAATACTACAAAGGCAAAAGAGTGGCTATCCTTCAACAAAAAAGCTTCAAAAACAGACTCCAACGAGAGACTGCTGAATTGGAATTAATTTGCAAACTGGATACAATTAATTTAGGCTTGAATAGAGACTGGGAATGGATGAGTCATTACACAAAGTAAAACTATTTCTCCCCCCACCCCACCCCCCACTGTTCCTCAGATATTCTTGTTAACTGCTGGAAATAGCCTACCTTGCTTGTCACCATGAAAGGTTTTCCTCCTCCCCCCCCCCCCCCGCTGGTGATGGCTTATCTTAAGTGATCACTCTCCTGACAGTGTGTATGATAAACCCATTGTTTCATGTTCTCTGTGTGTGTATATCAATCTCCCCTCTGTTTTTTCCACCAAATGCATCCCACGAAGTGAGCTGTAGCTCACGAAAGCTTATTCTCTAATAAATTTGTTAGTCTAAGGTGCCACAAGTACTCCTTTTCTTTTTGCGAATACAGACTAACAGCTGCTACTCTGAAAATTGTAAAGATGAAACTATAAAGTAAAAATCAAAAATTTAATTTGGGCATTTGAACACCTGGGGTTACGTGGGTTGCAACTAAATTTCTGGTATTTGTCTATCCCATCTCTGTTCTTCCTTCCCTTTTCTCAGTCATATCCCTTAATTCTACTGCGTTCCTTTTGTCATCACTATTCTATGTCCCTTATCACATCTGTTCTTGCCTGTTCTCTGCATGAACCTGGTGCTGGCCTCAGTCTGGCTTTCTTGGCGACTGGTTCCCAAGAGGCAGTATGTTCAGGACAATACCTGTTGCCTCCTGCAGTGGCCTATGTTTGGACGGGACAGGACCCGGATTTAAGAAAAAGGGCAATTAGCACCCAGTTCCCATTGACTTGTCAGGAGTTAGATGCTTAACTCCCACTTGAGCCTTTAAAATCTCCTGTATCCTAAGTTCATAGAGGGCACTCTTGCTTTTAAACTGGTTGGAACCTAGGAAGAGGGATAGGGTGCCCCATCAGTTAGAAAAGGAGGTACATACAGCTAGTATAGTATCTTAGAAAACAAAAACTGTTTGTAGGGCATACAATTACTCAGGTTCAATTGGAGCCCTAGTACAACCATAGACCATCTATTTTCTCCTGCCTGTATTAAAATTATTCCTTATTAAAACTCTGGTTCAATATAACCTCTAAATTTATGCCCTGCTCTGTTTTCTTAGCCAGACACAGGAAGACAACAATGATGAAAATTAATTTCAAGGTGTTTGATAATGCAACAGATGTTTTAAGAGGGAACTAAAAAATTCCTTCAGGGAAACTTGGGAAAAAATGTTGAGAGAACTATCAAAAGTGGAACAGTAAGATACTCCTCCTGCCCCCCAGTTTCCTTCAAGGTTTTCTAGAACCACAAGATAAACAATGTCTACTCCTGATCCTTCTACTTCCAGGGCCATAGCAGGTCTGCTCTGCACAGCCTTCTGACCATGACTAACCTCCACATTGTTAAGTATTTGTCAGTATGTAACAGTTGCATGTGTTTTACATTATCATAATATGCCTTACAGGCTATTGAAAGCGTAGCTTGTAGAAGTGTTTTATTATACTGTTTTGTTTAGTATCTGGTATGTACAACATTAGAGTAGAGAAGCAAGATGGGTAATTATAAGCAGTTATGTTACTGGTAAGAATCTAAATTAAATTATAGTCTTTAACTATGTTACAGAGTTACACAACTTTTTAGACTGAATGTGTCTATTGTAAATTTTTATTCAAACAGTTCTTTATAGTTCTTAGAATATCTTAAAATGATCACTGATGCCAACTGGCTCTTTTATATACTTATTAGAACACTGTATGCCTGATTTTCACAGGTGCTGGGAACCTGCAAATCTCCATTCACATCAAATGGAACTGTGGGTGCTCAGTAACACTGAAAAAAGAAATTTGGCCTAATTTTACTTTACAGTTCTTACTCAAATATACTAGGTCAATGAGCTAAGGCTCCAGTTCAGCAAATCAGCATCAATGGATTTAAACCTATGCTTAAGTGCTTTTCTGTGGAAGGATGGACTTAAGTGTTTGCTGAATCAGAGCCCAAATTTGGAAAAGTGCTGAGAATCTACAACTGCATTTAATTATAATGGGAGTTGCAAACACTCATCACCTCTAACTATTTGAACCACTGTCATTTTTGACAGAAGTAGTACTGTACGATCTCTGGTAGCATCATTAGCTTTCTTACATTTCTGGTAATAAATACAGTGTTAGATTAGCCACTGGTCCAATGCCCAGGGCCATGGCCAGTTGGGGGGGCTCCAAAAATGGGCACCACAACCCCACTCTCCACCCACCCACTGCTCCTGCTGGGGAGCGGGGTCAGAACAAGGGGGCTTGCCATGCTCCACCCACCCAGCACTCCTGCTAGGAACTGGGAGTGAGGGATAATGGTAGCATGACAAATAGGAATGAGGATATGGAGGTAGATATTACCATATCTGAGTTAGAAGAGAAACTCGAACAGTTTAATGGGACTAAATTGGGGGGGGGGGGGCTCAGATAATCTTCATCCAAGAATATTAAAGGAATTGGCACCTGAAATTGCAAGCCCATTAGCAAGAATTTCACATGAATCTGTAAACTCAGGAGTTGTACTGTATGATTGGAGAATTGCTAATATAGTTCCTATTTTTAAGAAAGGAAAAAAAGTGATCCGGGTAACTACAAGCCTGTTAGTTTGATATCTGTAGTATGCAAGGTCCTGGAAAAAATTTTGAAGGAGAAAATAGTTAAGGACATTGAAGTCAATGGTAAATGGGATAAAATACAATATGGTTTTACAAAAGGTAGATCATGCCAAACCAACCTGATCTCCTTTTTTGAGAAAGTAACAGATTTTTTTAGACAAAGGAAATGCAGTGGATCTAATTTACCTAGATTTCAGTAAGGTGTTTGATACCGTGCCACATGGGGAATTATTAGTTAAATTGGAAAAGATGGGGATCAATATGAACATTGAAAGGTGGATAAGGAATTGGTTAAATGGGAGACTACAATGTGTCCTACTGAAAGGCGAACCGTCAGGCTGGAGGGAGGTTACTAGTGGAGTTCCTCAGGGATCAGTTTTGGAACCAATCTTATTTAATCTTTTTATTACTGACCTCGGCATAAAAAGTTTTCAGATGATGCAAAGCTGGGAGGTATTGCCAATTCAGAGAAGGATCGGGATATTATACAGGAGGATCTGGATGACCTTGTAAACTGGAGTAATAGTAATAGGATGAAATTTAATAGTGAGAAGTGTAAGGTTATGTATTTAGGAATTAACAACAAGAATTTTAGTTATAAGCTGGGGATGCATCAATTAGAAGTAACGGAGGAGGAGAAGGACCTTGAAGTATTGGTTGATTATAGGATGACTATGAGCTGCCAATGTGATATGGCTGTGAAAAAACCTAATGCGGTTTTGAGATGCATCAGGAGAGGTATTTCCAGTAGGGATAAGGAGGTTTTAGTACCATTATACAAGGCACTGGTGAGACCTCACCTAGAATACTGTGTGCAGTTCTGGTCTCCCATGTTTAAAAAGGATGAATTCAAACTGGAGCAGGTACAGAGAAGGGCTACTAGGATGATCCGAGGAATGGAAAACTTGTCTTATGAAAGGAGATTTAAGGAGCTTGGCTTGTTTAGCCTACCTAAAAGAAGGTTGAGGGGAGATATGATTGCTCTCTATAAATATATCAGAGGGATAAATACAGGAGAGGGAGAGGAATTATTTAAGATCAGTACCAATGTGGACGCAAGAACAAATGGGTATAAATTGGCCACCAGGAAGTTTAGACTTGAAATTAGACAAAGGTTTCTAACCATCAGAGGAGTGAAGTTTTGGAATAGCCTTCCAAGGGAAGCAGTGGGGGCAAAAGATCTATCTGGCTTTAAGATTCTACTCGATAAGTTTATGGAGGAGATGGTATGATGGGATAATGTAATTTTGGTAATTAATTGATCTTTAAATATTGAGGGTAAATAGGCCTAATCCCCGGAGATGGGATATTAAATGGGTGGGATCTGAGTTACCCAGGAAAGAATTTTTTGTAGTATCTGGCTGGTGAATCTTGCCCATATGCTCAGGGTTTAGCTGATCGCCATATTTGGGGTCAGGAAGGAATTTTTCTCCAGGGCAGATTGGAAGAGGCCCTGGAGGTTTATTGTCTTCCTCTGTAGCATGGTGCACGGGTCACTTGAGGGAGGATTCTCTGCTCCTTGAAATCTTTAAACCATGATTTGAGGACTTCAATAGCTCAGACATAGGTGAGGTTTTTCGTAGGAGTGGGCGGGTGAGATTCTGTGACCTGCGTTTTTATGTCACATTAGGCCACTTAAGCCTGTCTGAAAAAGCTTGTGTTTTTAATCTGGTCAGGTTGGACTGGCTCATAAATTTTGGGCATGATGAATAAAGAAACATGAAGAAAACTGAAGGAACAAAAAAGGTAGCAAATAATAAGAAGCTAGATTGATTTAAAAGAATCCAATATTATGGACTGCACTGTCAGATCTTAGGTTTGTTTATTCAAGTGGTGTAGAGTAATATTTGCACCTTTTATTCAGTTTCAAAAAAGGGAAACTGAAATGTTCTGATAAATGGGATGGGTCATACATTGTGGTTACCACCAAATATTATCTATTAGGCAAAACAGGAGCCATTCACCGATACCTCAGAAACAAAAAAAGTTGACATGTGCAAGATTTGCTGAGCCATATTACAATAAAAAATGAACCTAAAAATAAAAATTCACCCTCATTAACTGTCACTTGTGGAACTTCACTATAGTATCAGCCACCCAGAGCATCTGCAGTTAATATACAGTTTAGCAAAGCACAGAGGAGAACAAAGGAGAGATCATAATGTCTTTCGTTTACTAGTTTTCAAACGGGTTAGTACTATATATGCTGCTATCAGTGGTAGAGAATATAGTGACAATTGTAGCAGATGCAACTCCAGGTTAAAAAAAGGTAATAGAAGGCAAGTAAGATAATACTAGTATATTAAATTCTCTGCAGGTGTCGCTCAATGGAGTTATGCCAGTAGAGAAATTGGCCCAGTAACTGAGCTCTTCATAATTTTCTTTCAAATTTGTATATATCTGCAGCAGCAGATGTTAACACATCCTCTAATTTTGATGTCAAATTGTACACCAAAATCAAGGCTGGGATTTCTAAATTAACCCAAAGGAGTGAAGTGCCCAAGTCTCAATATATTTCTCTAACTTGCTAAGACAACTTTGAAAATCCCAGGCTAGGAATAGAAAATTCAGCAACCACAACCAGCTATTTTTTTCATGCGACTTAAAACTAAAAATGCCAATACTTGAATTTTCAAGTAGAGTACAGTTCATAAGTTCTTCTAAGTTAGTTCCGTCCCTGATCAATTTCACACTAGAAAACAATGAATACTTTCATATATACTTAAAGTTTTATTTTTGGTTCAGTTTCCTGATAGATTTCTCCATCCCTCACTGGTCTCAGCCAGATCATTTGCAAATTAGTTCAAAGGGGGAAAAAGGTCTTTATAGTTTTTTTAAAAAAGTGTCCGACTTTCCCTACAGAAGCTTGGCAGCTTATGCCAGATGATAATAAAATACAGCTGTTCTGTTTTAAGGTGTTCTATAGTTTCTGATGCCTGTGCCACAAATAAATACTTCAGAATTACAAGTATTCTGGTGATAAATATAAAATCCACAGGAAAAGTAGTCATTTAAATGACCTTTCCCTCTCCTTCTAATGATTTAGATACTTTTTGTTTTTGGGGAGGTGGGGCAGGGAGGAGAATGGATATTGAGGCTCTGATCCTGCCATTAACAGAACATGTGCAGACTGTTGCATCCTCAAAGTGCTGTTAAGGTCAACAGGATGCCACACAGAACAGCAATGCCCTCGTGCTATCAATTCCAGCAATCAAAAACTAAAATTGGTGTTTGTGGGGTGCCTTCATTTCAACTGCCTTGCTTCTCATTCCATGAGCCAAAGTGCATTGAAGTCAGTCAAAGTATCTATAGTCTGGACACTTGTTCCCCCCCAAAACACAAAATCAAAGCATTTAAAAGTCATGTTAGCCCTTTTCTCCAGTCTCACATGCTTTTTGAAAGAACATTTAAACATAATATTAAAGGTTCAATTAGTGTTTCTTATTACTAATTCTAGAGGGGGAAAAAAGTGGTGGCTTTGTTTTCTTCCTTCACATCTCACTCATCCCACAAAAATATCTTGTTCACCAAGATCACAATGCACTGATCACAGTCTAAAAGTGACCTTTTATTTCAACAGCTCTGTTAGCTCCTTACTTGCAAAAGTGTACATTTTTCTTGCTGGCTCAATGGTGCCTATTTTAATATGCTCTTCAGACTCACTCTTCACTGCTGTCCTAAAAAGCTCATTCAAGCTTACAATGAAGAGTGACCCTACCAAGCAAACGGCAGCAAGGTTACAAGCTAAAGCTTATGACCCTCCAAAAGCTTGTTTTCCTGAGCTGTCTAATAGGGTGAACACTTCACTGATGTTGTTCATTGTGCAAGAACTCCAAAAATTGTCTAAGACTGTTTTACCTTGATGACACAGGATCATTGGCTTTAAAGTTTATTCTCCCAAGGCAGAGAGAAAGAGAGAGTAGTTGCTTTGTATCTTTTGTAATACATATATCAGTATACATATACTGACATTCAACTTCCATAATATACTACAATTAAGATTCAAAAATGAAGCAAGTCTTTCATGGTTCAAATCTCAGAGAACCAGGCTTTCAGATTTGCGGTGTAAAATTCTCCACTGTCTTGTATCTAGTCAATTCGTCACTTTCTAAAGCTTTTAAGGCATTTGGCCATTATGAACCAAGTAGGTTAACATGACACTGGGCCCTGCAAGTTTCTCAGGGTTCAGTTTGTAGCAGTTAGACAAGAACCAGTATCTGTAGGTTCACTTTGCAGTCTAAGCACTACAAACTTGTAATGACAAATTGCCCATCTTCCAATTTTTAAAAAAATTGGAAAAATTATAGTCCAAATCATCTCTTCCCCCACGTTACCACCTGAGCTGTGCAGAGAGGGTTCCATCCATGTGCAGATTCCCTACTCCCAAACAGTGGGTCAGCAGTGCTACCTCTATAGCATCCTCCTCCAGATCTCAGCTAAGGCCCTGCATAGCTTAGTAGATCATTCTGAGAAACCCTTTGTCACCATCATGTACGTCTTCACTGAAGATTTAATTCAGGCATTTCCCTTAACCGAGTTCCCATCCACACATAAAAAGTCTCTGACATGAGTTTTGTGGTATTTTCAACTTAAGATAGCTGGCCAGTACTAGGAGATCGGTTAAAGCTTGACTTCTGTTTTCACATAGTACCCACTTATCAGCAATGCATAAGCTAAAAATCACTTTAACATAAGAACGGCCATACTGGATCCGACAAATGTTTCATCTAGACAAGTATTCCGTCTTCCAACAGTGGCTGATGCCAGATGCTGCTGAGAGAATGAACAGAATAGGCAGTTAGAGTGATCCATCCCTGGTCATCTACTCCCAGCTTCTGGCAGTGAGAGACTAGGGACACCCAGTTCATGGGGTTGCATTGCTGGCCATCTGAGTGAATAGCTGTTGATGGATCTAATCTCCATGAACTTAATTTTTTGAACTCTGTTATAGTTTTGGCCTTCACAATATTCCCTGGCAATGATTCCACAGGTTGATACTGCATGGTGTTGTGATACAGCATGGCCAGAAGGCAGCAGGAGAGTGATATATGAGAGAGATGCAAGTCCCAGGATGAGAAGCCTATTCCCTGTAGAGGGAAGAAAGGTTTCTATAGATTAATTAAAAGCACCTGAAGCTAGTCACCTGATAATCAGCCAGGGGAAGGAGTTGGAGCAGAGAGCAGTTTGAAGGAGTGCTGTGGCTGGCTAGAAGACCAAAACCTGAGGTAAAGAGTCACCCGGCTTGTGAAGAAGGGGTGGCGGGGGCAGGAAGCCCCACAAGCTGAAGAGCAGGAGAGGGAAGTAGCCCAGGGGAAGGAAGCACTAGTTAAAGTGGTTTACCACTATCCCTAAGGCCTCTGGGCTAGGACCTGGAGTAGAGGGTGGGCCCAGGTCCCTCCCTCTCCACTACCCTTTTCTAGGTTAGTAGTGAGACAGTAGATACCCTAGTTCAGGGCAGGAAACTGCCCTGAGGGCCCCCCCCAAAGAAGAGGAAGAGTGGGGACCCATTATAATCATACCGGCCATTTGCTATAGTGTGAAATAATTCCTTTTGTTCGTTTTAAGCCTGCTGCCTATTGATTTCATTGGGTGATTCTTCAATCTTATGTTACATGAAGGAGTAAACACTTTCTTATTCACTTTCACCACACCATTCATAACTTTATATACCTCTATCTCCCAAAACCTTGTCTATACTGGCAATTTTCTGCGCAGTAAAACAGCTTTCTGTGCTACAACTCCTGAGGTGTACACACTGCCAAGCCACTTAGTATGCAGTTGTAGTGCTCTTAAAAAAAAAAACCTGATGAGAGATTTACAGCTTTCTGCACCACAACTACAAGGCTGTGGTGCTAGTGTAGACACCATGGTGATTACAGTACTGTGATTTGCCTCCGGTAAGTGTCCCACAATAGCTGTTCTCACCTCTGGTCATCGGTTTTACCTCTACTGCCCTGCCTCAGGTGACCAATCATCCCTACCCATACATTCCTTTGCAAATTTGAAAGTCCCCTTCCTGTTTGCTCAGTAATGCATGCAGTGGTCTCAGCACATCTTTCCAGGTGGCCATGCCTGTTCCACACACCAGGTGATCCCCCACTTGGAGAAATGCTAAGCTGCTTGACTTCATCAGCATTTGGGGAAAGGAAGCTGTGTAGTCCCAACTGCACTCCAGTCATAGGAATGAGAATACCTACAGACAGATTTCACGATGCATGATAGAAAGGGGCCATGACAGGAAGGAGCTGCAGAACACCTACCAGAAGGCATGGGAGGCAAATTGCCATTCCAGTGCCATGCCCACAAGCTGCTGGTTCTACAGAGAGCTGGACACAATACTAGGTGGTGATCCCACCTCTACTGCGAAGGCCCCTATGGATACTTAGTTGGCTCACGTCCCAGTCGAGAGTGGACTGAGCCAGGAGGAGGAAATCTTGGATGAAGAGGGAGAGGGGGACCCAGAGGCAGAGGATGGCTCAGAGGCCAGAGATACATGCAGTCATGAGTTCTTTTCTACCCCAGAGGAGTCTAGCCAGTCACAGTCATCAGATCTTGGCAAAGTACAAACAGGAGAGGATGCCCTTGGTAAGTGGATCTGATTTTGGGAATTGCTGAAGTGATTTCTTGAGGGCAGGAGGGTTGCAGAAAGCAGACTTGTCTCCCAATGCATTCCTATTTGGAGCGGCGGAACAGGCCATTCACAGGAATCTCCCTCAGATCTCCAGGAAACTCTCATGGAGATACCCGCTGCTGCAGGTTCCTCGGCAGAGGTGCTGTGTGGGATAGCTGTCCAGAGTGCACTGCTCCAAATAGGGCTGCAAGGCTGCTGTAAAGGTGAACACACAACAGCAGTTTTCCTTCTGTACCCTGAGTGGCATTGTAACTGCCAGCTCTGTACCTTTGCCAGCATAGATGTGCCCTGTCATCTATTTTCCAAACTGAAAGGCTTTTAAATCTCTCCTCATATGGAAGCTGTTCCATACCCTTAATCATTTAGTTGCCTTTCTCTGTACCTTTTCCAATTCTATTATTTTGAGGTGGTGTGACCCAAACAGCACACAGTATTCAAGGAATGGGCATAAAATGGATTTATATAGCAGCATTATATGTTCTGTTTTACTATCTATCCCTTTCCTAATGGTTCCTAAACGTTCATTTTTGGGGGGGTGGGAGTGGGGGTATGCAGTTGCAGCACATTGAGTAGATGTTTTCAGAGATCTATCCACAATGGCTCCAATGACTTCTTGAGTGGTAACACAAAATGATGGGGTCTAACTAACTATGTATAGTTGACGGGTCTCTAATTTCCATCCCACAACTTCCACCCTCCTCCCGTGTACCAAAAGGACAGAAGTTCTCCGTGGATTCACTGGGAAAGACTCAGAAGTTTGGCCTAAAAACCATGAGATTTGGTCCCAGAAGTCCTAGCCCTGCACAAAATGGAGTGCAGTATCAGTAAGTACTCAATAACTCAAGTGTGACTTTGCAGTGTGTGGCTGCTCACACTCAGCCTAGGCTTGGGGAAAGAAATGGATAGAGCAGGATTATGAGGTAACATGCATCACCCCCCACTCTGCCCCACACAGTTTAGACAGGAAACAGCATGGAGCATACTTTCCTTTCTTAAGGGTATGCCCCAGCGGCAGCTATAGCTAGGGTTAACACCAATTACCATGACACAGGGCCTCCATGTAAGTGCCCATGGCTTCACATGTATCCTCAGATCTGGGAAATACCAAGCCATAATGTAATGAGAGGAAATCCATGTGAAGACTCTTGGTTTTTCTTCTGCTAGCCTGCCCTTATGGATTTCATCATAGGACGGTGTGATTTAAGCCTGTATTTTCACAGGTCTCTTAAATGGTTGCAACTAGTCCCTTCCTTCTTGGGGTTTATTTTTGGAGGGGGTGGATTTTTGGTAAGAAAGCATGAAAATATTTCATTTCACAATTCAGATTAAGTGTGATCTCCATTCACTCCATGGCCACACTTATAAAAACCACAAGGTCCTAGTTACTCAGTGTTAAAATGATCACTCTTACACATTAGTCTCTCTGCTGCACTAACCAACTGCCTCCTGCCTTATGGTCTACATAAAGTGGTATGGATATAACTAAAAGGTATGAATGTACCCATTTAGTTAAACTGGTGAAACTTTGTGCTGACACTTTCAGTGGTTTAAAAGTGCTTATAAGTGGTTTAGCTTGCATCTGTAAATTTAGGCCTTGTCTACACACACAAAAAAAAGTTGTGCCACTTTAGCTATACCAATATAGTTGAGGAATACAAGTGATGTAAAAGGTATCTTTTCCTATAGAGAAGGAAATAAGCTCTTGTGGGACTAAAGCCAGTACTTTCTAATGATGCAATGAGAGAAAAACCCACAGGATGAGAAAAGAATTATTATCCTTGAGAAGGGAGTGTTGGTAGCATGGTGGAGCAATCTAGAAGGTATACCCCACTGCTGAGAAGCAGAACACCTGCGCAGAGATCCCCCTCAGGAACATAGTCAAGAAGCTCATCTACAGATTATGGGAGCAAAGAGTTCATTATTACATTCATAAAAATTTCAGTAGATGGAAAAGAGAATGGAGGATCTGCCTGTACTGGGGGAAAAGACTTCCCTTCAAATATAAATATAAATTAAATATAAATATGAGTTTTTAGCAGTTATCTGAAATGGTATGACTTGGATCCCTGTAGATATACCAACAACTCCTCTTCATAAAACACTCCTTTAAATTATAGGTTCTCAAACTTAAAATTAGTATATTTCTAAGCAAGTGTGTTCTTGCCTAGTGGTGGTCATTTCAGTATATTATCCAGTTTTTGGTTGTTTTTTTTTTTTTGACAGAAAACTCTGTACAATAGCAAGAAACCAAACCAATGTTCAGCACTAGTGCCATACAAGGGATACAGAACAGAACACAAGTACATGTTTTAACAGAGGTTTTTAAAAATAAATCATGCCTAAAGGCCACCATTTGGATCAGGGCCCCTGTTTGGCTAAGTACTGTTCTAATTTAGATTCACATACACACACACACACACTTACCTAAGCATATCTCTAATACAGACTTGTTTTCTATAGACAAGAACTGCAATGCTCAAAACTTAAAGTATCTGACAGAAATAAGTAGAAATGGATTTCTTTCCTCCCCCCATTACTTGGGGATTACTCAGAACAGATTGCAAAGAATAAGCAGATAGTCCATATGATTAAGATAATAAAAATCACTTAGGCCCTGTCTGTACTAGATTTCTCTTTTCCACTTGTGTAGCTACACCATTGCAAACCCCCAATATGTGTATTAAACTAGTGTAAGACCAGGTAAATCACCCACCCACCCCCGATAAGTACAGTCAAACTGGTGCGTGTGTGTACACACACACACACACACACACACACGAGAGAGTTTTGCAATCGGAGAGTTGCACTGATCTAATCACTGGTGCAAGTGTTCCTTGTCTAAACTAAAAGAAAAATAGAAGCATTTTAGTGATTGGCCTAGAATAATAATATGTATAAAGGTAAGAAATTATGTGTTAGCAGAATGGAGCAAGAAATCAAGTTAGTTTAAGGGCTTAACTACATCCCCGGAATGAAAGGTTATTCATTGTTGCAGATACAAAGCAGACTGACTTGTAAGAGACAAGAATTCTTTTCATTAGACCATAGATCTTTAAAACATTCCTACTCAGCAGGCTCAAAACTATTTCACTGGAAGGTTCAGGGTCTATTGAGTGAAAATGGCAGCTGTTTTACTCAGCTCACTTCATTTCATACCAGAGTTCTAAAGTATCATATGTTCTATTTCAATGTTTTCCAGGAAAGAAAAAATGAATCTAACTTGGAATGGAATTGGAGGAAATTGGCTCTGCAAACCAATTAAACAATACTCACTTTTCAATGTTCTTGCCCCCGCCCCACCTCACTGGTCCAGGCAAATGTTAAACACAAAATAGCAACAAAAGGAATGCCTGCAGTCAATAAGTTTTACAAGTTTAATGTGTGTTCACTAGTTCTCATGTTACTATATTCAGTTATCAAGGTGGAGGTAAAGGAATATGGAAACCTAAAGGATACTCAGACACTTTCCAACTCAGACACTTTCCAACCCCAACATTAACACAATTACTTTTCATGCTAATGTGTATTAAAACCCTCCTGTCTGTTTTGTGTGAACCATTTGCTTGAAAGTGAATCTTGAACTTATTCAGCCAATTAAACAAGATTATCCTATTTGATTTTTTCCACTGTCATTTTTTCATCTCCCTTAACAAGCAGGCTCTATAGCTGGGGGAAGCCAATCTCGTTTAAAGCCTTATTCTTTTCAAGAGTTACAGAGGACTAAAGATGACAATTGAGGGCTACAATGTCAGAAGCGCAATCATTTCTTCTGTCATTCAAAGGGTTCTACGCAACCAAAAGCAATATAGAAAAAGACAAAGATAGGAGATAAATGAACATTTGAGTTCTAGCTAAACTCCATTCAGCCTTTGCTTCTCAGCATCCAACTGTACAGCTAATAAGGCTGGTGGAATGCTAATTCTTCATTACCGTCAATTATTTCACCAGAAGGGATTTTAAATTCTACAGATTTTTCAAAAATGCAGCTAGGATTGGAATTTGACCAATTCTCTGTGACAATGTTTCTCAATTATTACTAGTGGGCTATGTGTTGAGAGACTCCCTATGGCGCTTGGAGATTCTCTAACAAATATAACAATGAAATGAACCATCATTGCAAGCTGTGACGGGGTCAGGACTCACCACCACTGGCGCATCCTGCTGGTTGCTCTGGGAATTAGCTCTAGTCAGCTGTGGAGTGCCCTCTGCACATGGTGTCTCACCCATTGTCTGCTCTGCTGATTTGGGAACCGCCTCGCTCCCCACTCAGCCGTGTCCACTTTAGGGCACTGCCCTCCAGTAGCACCCTCTACTCCACTCTCATCCCCTCCTGGGGGGGGTGGTAACAACAGTCCTTCAGCTTGCACCTGCCTCAGTGGCCAATCACAACCCCAAAGTCTAGCCCTTCACCTCAGGGCAAGTTGCAGTCTGTCTTGGCTACACTCCTCTGTGCAGTGTAAGGGGTGAAAGGTGACCCAGGCCCACCCGCTACTCAGAGTCCCGACCCAGGGACCCTGTAGCGACAGCCTGTCTCTGCCCTCCTTCTCTCCCCTCTTGTGCGCCTGTCTTCCCTGGGCCAGTTCCTCTTTGGCTCCATGCACCTTTGACCCCTTTTTAAGGGGGTGGCTACAGCATTGCTGGTAACTGGGCCAGAGCTCTCCTTTGCTCCCCCGAGCCTGGCCAGCACTCTTCTGTCCAAGATGCTATCTCCTTACCTCAGGGGCCAGTACTCCTTCCTTGCTAGTCAGGGAGAGACTCCTCTCTCCTTTTCTAGGCAGCCTTTATATAGGACCCAGCCTGGCCCTGATTGGCTGCTGTTCTGCACAGACTCTCTGGCCTGTTCCAGCCCTTTTTCTCATGGAGTGGGGCAGTCGCCCCACTACACAAGCCCATGGAAGAACAATCACACTGTCCTTCTGTAAATGCACAGGAGACTTACACAAGTTAATTCTGACATTAATGGAATTGTCTTGTATTACTTCACCCATCTGTCCCCACCCCAACCATCTCCACATGGATGGAGATAGAGACCTAAAAAAAAAAAATGTAAATTGAAGGAACTAGAACTCTGGAGGTGAAGTGTAAATGAAGAAATTCTCAAAGAAATTTTAAAATATAGAGTCCGTAAGACACATTTGAGTTTGTGGTAACATACAGTACCTGGAAATTATTCAGAATTGCTAAGGCATATGATTGGAACCAACATGTGGTTTAGTATTCACAAAATTGAAGGCCAAGAACTTTCCATTTACCACCACTTCTGACACTGATGCTATTTAGGATATTCAGCAAAATCAGCAATCCCACTTCCTCATGTTCTACATCTGTAGAAATGGAAATACTACTATTTGTCTACATCTAAGCATATTCTGAAGATTTATAAGTTGTTTCAAAGTTGAAAAGTGCTACATATTAACAAGATAGAAATTTAAACCATCAAGACAATGGTGATCTTAGAGATGGACCTGAATCAAGACCCTGGACAAAGCTACCCACAAATTTAGGGGTATTTGGGGCCAATTTAAGAATTTTAGCACCTGGTGTGGGTGTTCTTCCCTATTAAATTATGTAGGACTTTTACTTAAGGGAATTTTTTAAGAGTCTAGTGAGAATTCTCATGAGTGAAGTTACTCACGTTAATGGATGCAGAATCAGACAGTTAGCTTGCAACTGTTTGCAGACTTCTTTATTTTTTTTTTTAATTGTACTCAGGTACCATAGTGCTGAGCTGAATCCAATACTATTTCCTGGGATTCATAGTGAGAATATGCATCACTGTATTAAATAATTAAATACAATATCTAAGCATCAGCATCATGGTGGTTTAGTCATGAAAAGGCCAGAGATCCACTTTCTCTGGAGCTCTTAGCAGAAAGTAAAGTTGCCTTTCAATGTAACCCTCAATATATAATCCTTCTGTCAACTCCTCCTCTACCCAGGGTCACTGCAGTCACCACCAGCACTGGAGATGCAATTTTCAGTGCCTTACATCAAAGTATGGAAGTTATCACCAGAGTTGTTTTAATGTCACTTGAACTGAACTATTATCAGCAATGGATTTTATGGGATCACTATGGGACTGTTCACGTCAATGAAAAGACTAACCTTACAGTTTTTTGGTCCAAGAGCTGACCCACTTTATCCATGTTCACCCTTGTTGACCTTGCCCAACTTAATTTAAGAGACAAACTTTGCTTTAGGTAAGTACAGCTAAATTTAGGCAATGACAACTTTATTTTCTCATATTAATCTGCTCTTCAGCTGGTAATAGTAATAATTGACTGTATTACCCTTAAAGTCATATTTAACTTTTGTTAATTCCTTGTTGAGCTGCAGTTTTCAAGAGAAATTTATAAAGATTTTAGCAAGCACAGTAAGGGCTTGAGTTTGTATCATAGTATACAGAGATGGAACAACCTAGACATTTAATTTTTCTCCATAATGAGAATCTTTAGTGCAAACCCAAAATCTTAACGGACTTCAATCAGAATTGTATGTCCAAGAGAAATGCAGGAGCAGGCTAATACAAGTTGTGTGCCATATATAAATGGCAAGGAAAACAATATAGAATCATCCAACCCAAAGCAAAAGTTCATGGTTTACCTTTATCAGTCTGTGAAGGTACCTCCCCAGCTTGTACCAGAGTAGAATATTAGTGTATTTTGCTTTTGACAAATTTCTTATGTTCTAATGCCAAAGCAGTCTTCAGCTTTGCAAAGTGTTATGGAATATTTAGCACAAGTTAACAGGATTATAGAAAGATAAGTCAGTTCAGCTTTATTTTCCTTCAATTTAAATTTTCACAGTTGTGCAAAATTATGAAGGGGTCAGACAATTTAGTCATAGCAGATGTTGAAATTCAAAAAGTTAAAGCTTTACAAGCAGTCACAAATTATTAACATCACACGCCAAAAATATATGAAGTAAATAAACTTAGATCAAATGCCAATACATTCTCAAGCAGCATTTTTCTTAGTCTACCCGTAAATTTTGATTATTGATAGAAAGTTTGCAGGTAAGTGTACAGTGAAGTGGACATTGACCAACATTTTCCAATAAGTCTCATCTTTCCAAGCCTAGTCTTAAACTGTAAATATCTTCAGACAGCGTTTTCATGGATATTATAGTACTACAATGTAATGGATGGGATAACTACCAGGATACCACCCTTTCAGGATTCTGCTATCACTTTTCAGAGCAAAATTGTGTTGTATACATGCTCAGCTGTTGATCCTATCACACTCACAAAAGGAACACATGCTGGAGCTTCACATGCTAAGGTGAGGGGGAAATATATCTTTTAAGGATAGAAAAATTGATTGGAAGAGTGGAAGCTCCCAAAGGCCATTTATTTCTGAACTGAAAACTTCAATAATAGTCATAATTTATTCAAAATCAGAAATTAAAGGAAAAGCTGATGTCATAATAGGAATAATGAAGAACCTCATTGATTTTCTGCAATGACTGTGGTCCAAATCCTGCTGTGTGATGTCTACCATAGATAGCTGTTAGTAGCCAGATAGCCTTCGATTGAAGTGTGTTATCAAGTTCTGTAGTAAGATAATGGTAGAGTAATATCTAGCTCTATGTAGCACTTTTCACAGAGGCCTGAATTGGTTTCACAGAGAAGATAAGAATCAATATCCACATTATTCAGATGGGGAAACTGAGGCACAGAAGAGTAAAGTGTCTTGCTCAGTTACTGGTCTAGTGATCCCGAGCTAGTAACAAAATCTAGGCCTTATTCTCCTTAGTTCAGAGGGGCCTCACTGCTTCCTAAAAATGTGTAGCAATTAAATAACCCCTCACCATCATAATCACTTCTGATACTTACAAAAGTTGGATTAAAAAAAAAAGCAAGGAAGACTTTCACACAGCATTCTTTTGGAAAAGGATAAAAAACCCAAACATATCTAAACATTTACCCCCCTCACTAATAACCCATGGTCATGTTTAAGAAAATGGCTGGCTTTCACAAATTGGAATCAAATTGGTTTTTAATTTTCTCCCTCCCTCAGCACTACCACTCAAGAGGAAAGAGAATAATTACTGCCTGCTGAAAAGTGAAAGATGGGCAGTATGACTTTGTCAATTTATATAAACACATATGCAGATAAAGAACCATTGGCCATGTTTAAATTATCAGAGCTTCAATCAGGAATTTCCACTTAAGCACTGCCTAGTAATCCTACAGGAGTATTTTAAAAATAAAAGAGTAGACAGCTATTATTCTTCATTTCAGTCCTTTGCCTGTGGTGAGAATAGCATTTCTGAGTGCTGCCAGCTCTTCCTACAGCTGACTCCCAGATCACTTTCAAGTGTCTCCTTTGTCTCTTCAAGATCTTTCACATGTTGGCTCCCTTTTACTTGCTTGTTTTGTTTGTTCCTTTTACTGCCTCTTCTCTCCCCCCCTCCCCCCCACAACTTCCCTGAAGTCTGCTTCGCCCAAACCACAACAAAATTCTTTCTTCATGGTCTTTCCTCCCCACAATTTCCATGCTTTCTTTAAAGCAACCTCCTCTGCCTGGTGCTCCCATAACAAATCATAACCACCACCTATTCCTTGAGTCCTTTCTCAAACCCAACTTCTTTGGCTGCATATAAAACTTAGCTTTAGCTATATAGGAGCATTTGTATATATTACATTTAAAAAGGAGTTAAAAGAAATTAAAATTGCAAAGTCAAGAACTCAGAAGTTAGGAAGTGCCAGAATGAATGTTGCCCCACTTTCTTCAGGGTTCAAGAAAAACCACAGAGCAGATTGAACAGGGTAAAAAAAGTCCACAGAGTTTATCAATGCAGTTTCTCCAACACCTCTTGTTGTAAAGTCCCCTGCCAAGAATGTTGGTAGGCCCCTCTCCCAATTAGCCAGCCTTGAGCCAATAGTCCTTTATAATCAAATGTAGTTCAAAACAAACTCACTGGTCCTGAGTAAAGCCTACCTTCCTCTAGCACAGTTCTGACAGTTCGCCATCCTTTCCCCCCCCGAATGAAGGGTAAGAGATCTGCTCTTCTCCTCCGACAGCCAACAAGTAGCCTGTCTTCCTTCCCTTTTTAAACTACCCCTTAGTTACCTGACAGTGAGTGCAGGTGAAGCAGAGTGGGGCTGAGTGGACTAACAACAGCTCATTAAGCCTTGCTGACTCAGTGATGGGTTTATATACCCTTCCACACTGAACAACCTTAGTTCACCACCCTTTCACATGTGCATTATAATACTGCATAATTCTGTGATCACATATTATTTTTCCACAGGACTCCAGCCCTATTCACTGAATAGATAACTATCTGTTTGTTTGGTTTTTTGTCACCCTCATTCAGTACTTTACTTAACTAGTAGCATCCAAACCCTGCACTTAATACAAAATTAATAATTTCTTCCTGAGTGTTTCTATGCGTCTCTTCATAGTAACTGGATGCTTCAAAAACATTCATGAATTTATGTTTAGGCACCCCTGTGAGGAAAGGAGTTATTATTGTACTGATTTTACAGCTGGGGAATGGTGTCAGAGAAAGAATAAGGCCAAAATTGTCAGCTAGCTACCCAACTTGAGAAACCTAGGGTCCTGAATTTTCAGAGTACACAACATGTTTATAGCACATTATGTGTTCAAAGCATGGCTCCTATTGACTTCAGTTGCAGTTGTGAGCACTTAGTTATTCTGCAAGTCTAGCCCCAGATGTCTCACATTGGGCACCTAGAAAATGAGGAACACACAATCAGTGAGCACCTGTTAAAAATTTGATTTAAATGACTTACCCAGCATCACATAAGAAGTCTGTGGCATAGGGAGGGATAGTATTCAGTTCTCCAGGGCAGCATTCAATTGCCCGAATATGAGACCATTCATTCTCTTCCTCTAATCTCCTGCCTCATTCCCACTGCACACCTTCCAGCTTCTGCAACAAATGAGGCAAGGGGTCATAAAGACAATCTCCGTCAATTAACAGCCCTGATTCATTCCCACTGTAGATCTAGCTTGAACATGGAATGATGCTAGAATCCTTTAGAAAACAAATAGTATGTGGTCATGTATTTAAATACTATATCATAATGCTTATGCAGCAAGGGGGCCAAATAAGGTTTCATGGGCATCTTTAATGTTTTTTCCTACCTTTTCAGTATTTGACTTTGTGAGCTTAATGTTTTTAAATAAGAATATTTTACTATTACTATTATTATTACTAATGTAGTTTCCCAAGTTTAAAAAAACCAAACCAAACCAAACACCTCTGAAATTCCATCAGGGGGAACCATACTGACTCCAAACTTGGATCATCAGCAACATTTGGATCCTTAGTTCTACACCACAGACTCTTCCACTTGAAATAATGAAGTAACTTGTAGCATTAGTTGGCTGTTATCCTAAATAAGGACCAATCAATAGACGGGGATGAGATACACACTTTGCTGGTAGAAAGTGGAATTATTTAAAGACAACTGAAGAATGTAGAGACTCAGGCTGCCTGGGCTGAGTTTCACATTTGGGAAGGGAGTATTATTTAGTGGTTATAGACACTTCTACCCCTGAGCCCTTCTGCTCCTATCCAACCTCATTCCATTCTGCAACTACATTGCCACAGCCCCTTCCTCACACTCGGATTTCTGGAACCCACTCTTCCCTGACTCCTCTTCTACTTGTTTCCCCCTTAATCCTCTGCATTCATCTCAGGCTGCATCCTTCTCTTTCTTCTCCATGCTACCTTGGCACCAGCATTGAGAACACAGGTTTGCTGTTTCCATTTCCTGTGCCCAGCAGCACATAGCAGCCAGGAGCAACAATTTCAGGAAAAGTTCTGCTCAGCCTTTGCAGCCTTGGTATCATGGGGCTCTGCTTCTCTAGCACAACCCTTTGTGGCCTGTTACAGCCTTGCAGGCACATTGCACTCACATCTTTTCAGACAGTTACACAGAGTAGATTTGTTCAAGCTATGTTCGCTGGTCTGGTTTATTCACTCATTCTACAAAGGGTAACTCACTGTTCAATCACTCAAGTTCATATCCATCCTGAGTCCATGAAAATACCATCTGACCCTAGACAACTATCTAAGTCCTAGATCGGCTACAAGATATGGTTAAAATTGGATGCAAGAGTCCTAGTCAGTTTCCTCCCTTGTTCAGGAGGCCCCAACACTCCTCCCAGAGCTGGGCTGTACTTCAGACAATCCCCCTCCCACACTCCTTAAGGTAGTAGCCTCCTAGCTCTCCTTTTTGGAGCCAGAGTTGTAGTTTAGGCTAGCTGAAGAGCCTCAGGCAGCTCCTCCTCAAGCTAAGAGCATTCAGTGAGCAGACTTTCACCTGCTATTATCTCCTCCCTGATAAACTCCCACAGGAGCCTTCTTACTACCTGTAGCATCTACAGCTATCTGTCCTGCTACAAAGGAGGAGGCAGCATTTATGCTGGCCCCTTCTCCCAGCTCATTCCTTATTGGCTGAGTGAGAGAGACAATAACAAGATTCCTTCTAAATGCTACTTCTTCCTAAGACCCTTTTCCCCTCTCCTCATAGCTCCTCAGGCTTCATGTTTCAGAGCACCCCAGACTCTTAAAGACATGCTATGTGATAGGGACAAGTTGACTGCTAGACACCATTTAAAGGGCAGATCACCCCATTACACTTGGGACGGAACATGCTCATTTGCACAGGGAGGACGGCATATCCACAGACTGGTCAACATATGGGAGTTGTGAGGGGATGAAGCATGCTCAGTGCATACACAATCTTCAGAGAATTTAACTGCCAAACTTTTACAAGTCTCTTCTAAGCAAGTTGTCCAAATTTAGGTGTATTTTCGTGGGGACATCAGGGCAACCCTTACCCCCCCATCATCAAGGCAAATCCCAAAGCATCCTTCTAGATTGAGCAGAATCCAGGTCAATCTCTAGCTAGAACCTTAAGACCATCTGTCTGGATGTTCAATTTATGTTTGTCATTGGTGAGCTTATCATGCCCCTGTCAAGGCCTATAACAGGGGATGGCAACCTTCAGCACGTAGCTCATCAGGGTAATCCACTGGCGGGCCGTGAGACATTTTGTTTACATGGATCATCCACAGGCATGGCCCCCCGCAGCTCCCAATGTCCACGGTTTGCCATTCCCAGCCAATGGGAGCTGCAGGAAGTGGCAGCCAGCATGTCCCTGCAGCCCGCGTTGCTTCCCACCGCTCCCTTTGGCCGGGAACAGTGAACCGCGTCCACTGGGAGCTGCGGGGGGCCGTGCCTGCAGACATTCAACGTAAACAAAATATTTCATGACCCACCAGCAGATTATCCAGATGGGCCACATGCTGAAGGTTGCCGACCCCAGCCTATAACTTGGTGGTCTGACCTAGTGGTCAGAGCCAGGGGGCAGAGTCAGGGTTGCAGTCAGAAATCAAACCAAAGGTCCAAGTCAGTGTCAGAATCCAAAGCCCCACCACGGGTCAATCCCAAATCAGAGTCAGGAGCCACACCAAAGTCAATGCCAGGGTTTGAGTTCATAGCCATGTGAAGGGTCAAACCAGGATCAGTCACTAGAATGAGAGTATGGAAACAGAAACCAGGAGTGGAACATGGGCAAAAAGAAAGAACCAGGCAGGAACTAGGAAGAAGGTATGGTAACAAGATCAGGAACCAGGCAAGGAGGTAGGAACTTAGTCTCAGAGATCTGGTCAGCAGCAGGCCTAACAACAGGTTGCTCATGGAATAGGAATAGGAAGATTTATGCCTGGTTGTGTCCAATCAACAGTCTGCTGCTAGTCATCTGACTCAGCTGAGTCAGAGGGCGCTAAAAGATGCTAAAAGCCACTAAGTCAGTGGGTGGTAGGATGTTGACTGCACTTCCCTCAGCTGCCCTCGTGGTGTGATGGTGCAGTAGGTAAAGCTCTGGCTCAGCATCCCTGGGTTTGAGGCACTGGACAGCTGCCAAAATTTTGGCGATCACATGATTGCTGACCATATATTGGCATTCCTTGGTCAACATGCTTTGTAATTTGTTGATTTTCCATATGTAGAGTTTGTATAACCATGGTTCTGTAGCTCTGTATGGTTTCTGATAAACTGATGCCACAACAACTCCACAGAGGCCACTGAAAGACCCAGAACATGGTGGCAGCTGCTACTACATGAGCATCCACATCCTCCATGCTATCCAAATATTTGACAGTTGCCCTCTGCTTGACATCCCATCTGGGCAGGTATTACGGAGTGGAGGCTACATGATGGTAGCAGCCAGTGATTTACTCTCATCCAGATTAATAACTAGACCAAAGCACACCATTTCTTGCCTAACCAGATCAACCATCATCAGCAGCAGTTCACCAAACTGCACCAACAAGACAATGTCATTATTCAAGGTCTAGAAGCAAATCAGTATTCAGCTCGACACCACTGACAGCTGCCTCCTCAAGTTTATCCATCAACCAATTAATGCTGATATTGAACAAAGTGATGACAGGATACAGCCTCACTGAACTCCTGTGGAAATAGGAAATGCCATATATTCACCATTAACTTAAAAACTGTTTTCCGTTCTATTATATAGAGTTCTCCTATCACTGAATCACATCATCAGATCGCATTCAGTTTCCTTAATGGCCGAAATAAAAGGCAAGATGGAAGTCTATAAAAAGTGCTGCACATGACATTAAATTCAGCCATCATCTCAAAAAACTGTCTCAAGAGGCATCTGAAGAAGTGGGTTTTTTACCCACAAAAGCTTATGCCCAAGTAAATCTGTTAGTCTTTAAAGTGCCACCGGACTCCTCATTGTTTCTGAAGACAAAGATAGGTCTAATGCCACATTGATTATCCCATCCTTTGTCATAAATTACTTCACCAAATCAAAGCAATGACATGGAGACAAAGACAATTTATCCTTCCCTCTGCTCCCACCAAATTTCAAGTCGCTGCTGCAAAGCATGGAGGTGCTACAACTAAATGCTTGTAAGAAATTTTCAAATAACATATTTTCCCCTAATCTCATTCTCAGAAATGGCTGAACCTCGTTAGCTGAAATCTTATAACATATTCAGCCTTTAGAAGACACACAGCATGGAAAATTTTAGCTCAAACAGTTAGAGTTTGGCAAAGTTACAAGCTGCTGAAAACAGGGTCTTATAGTGAGAAGTTTGGGGCAACCTTATCCTAGGTGGCATTACTAGCTTCACCCATAATAATTGTAAACATCTAGATGAATGTGCTGTCCTCCCTATTGACTGCATAATTTTAATGTGCTTGCCCTCATCCTATCACTTCCCCATCCCTAGTCTGTCTTATTGTCTCTGTCTGTGGATCTGATTAATGGAATTACTCACGTGAGTAAAGTTACACAGGTGATTATGTGTTTGTGAGTTTGGAGCCCAGGATTGTAAGCTCTTCTGGGCAAGGAATCTATCTTTATTTGGTTTGTAAAATGCTATACCTAACTGTGGTGCTATATCAATAACAAAAAAGAATACAAATAAACTTTTACATTATGGAATATCTTTGAACTTCTGTGTTTCTGGTTGAACCTCATAACAAACTTAACCTTAGTTCAACATTTGCATTCTGTTGAAAATAAAGTCAACAAAACAATTTTTCCCTATGATGAATAACAGCCACTTATATTATCATTCCTGGAATACTGAGAAACCTGAAAAAAACTCAAGCACCTGGAATTTATTTTCCACTGTGGTTTTGGTCCCATTTGCACCAATAATAATACATGCTTAATTGCTAAATTTAGTCATAGGTTCATCATGTTTAAATCAGGTTAAAAAAAAGTGGATGGTTTAAATTGAATCATACCAAAGTTCAAAACAATGTTACGATGTGGTAGAGTTTATAATATGAGGTTCACAGTACATAGTACTTGTGCTTCATGGTAGGTGGGGCTCATAATAGCGCCATATCAATGGCAAAGAAAGAGAAAACACATTATGAAAAACATGGCAAGTAATGTAACTTTACTTCTCATTAACATTAAAAAGTAGACTTGCCAAGAAATGCCTTGGTATTAGGTAAGCTCAACAATGCAGACATGTCATCACGTTTTGACAAGTAAGCAGATTAATTAAAATAAGGGACCTAATTCTACATTATCTGGTATTCTCATGTAATCATTTACATCTATGTAAAAGGAGTCAAAAGTATGTTAAATGCTAATACCAACGTGAGTGGGAAGTTCATATTTTGTAGCATTTCCCACTCACTTCGCACAGGTATAAAAGACTTCAAAGGAGGCGAAGCTAAGGGGGTGGGGGAGATCAAGCCCAAAGCATTGTTGATTAACGAACTCAGAATTTCAAAAGTGATTGTGATGTTGGCAGACCAAGTGCCAGCTCTTGCCAAATCATTAGACCTCAGCCAAGCACTGACAATTTCATTGCTGGAAACCACCACAGCTCACCTGTGTCTTAATATCATTAAGATGGGTATTGAATTTACAACAATATGTTGTAGGATTTAGACTTTGAAATGCTTACAAGTTGTTACATGCATTAATCTCACTTATAATATCTTTATTATATGGTATAAGATAATGTTAAAGTTTTTGCTTTATAACTGTAAAAAATGTTTGCCCTGAAATTGTCAACCCATCCAAAGGGATCATCATTAAGAAGGCTATCTAAATTAAATGAAGCACTGTGGGACATCACAATACAAAGACTTTTCTAATTGTCCTTTCCCACCCGTGCAGATATTACATGCAAAAGGGTGCATCCCATCATCTTGAACTCTGGAAGAAGAAAATAAACAAGAAAATAGTTCATATCTTTTGCCGTTTGGCCTCTCAAAGGGCTGGCGCTATGAAACAGAAGCAGAGATCCCTAGGGTCAGCCTGGGTTAGCCCTAAAAAACACTCAGTGCTGACAGATTGCTACAACTCTGATACCTTTTGGAACCATAGACTGTAACTCATTTGTGTATATATGTTGCCTGCTATAACTTCTCTCATTTCTTTTTCCTCATTAATAAATCCTTATTTATTATAATTTACTATCCGATTGGCTACAAGTGTCTTTGGTGTGAGATAAGAGATATAAATTGATCTGGGATAAGTGACTGGTGTCTTGGGACTGAAAACAACCAAATCTTTTGTGATCTTTGCTGTATAGCAACCATCCCTAAATTCAGCTTGCCTGGGTGGCAAGATAGACTGAAATGCCTGCAAAGGATTGTCTGTGACTCCATGGTAAGCCTGTTACAAGTGCTTCAGGAGTTCACATTTGTTACTGGGTTGGAGAAATCTAATTATAGAACATACCAACAATTTGGGGTGTCCTGCATTTTGACCGTCTGCCCTGAGAATGGCACTCATGGGCATGAACAACTCCAGGCAGAGTCCTTGTGGCATCTTAGAGACTAACAAATTTATTTGGGCATAAGCTTTCGTGCGCTAAAACCCACTTCATCAGATGCATGGACTGAAAAATACAATAAGCAGTATATATATTTATGGCTGACTTAGAACAACGGTTCCTCAGCTCTCATCCCCTAGTGACCCTACTCTACTTGTGCTACACTGACAACATCTTCATCATCTGGACCCATGGGAAGGAGGCCCTTGAGGAATTCCACCAGGAATTCATCAATTTCCACCCCACCATAAACCTCAGCCTGGACTAGTCCACACAAGAGACCCACTTCCTGGACACTACAGTGCAAATAAGTGATGATCACATAAACACCACCCAATACCCGAAACCTACTGACCACTATACTTACCTACATGCCTGCAGCTTTCATCTAGACCACATCACACAATCCATTGTCTACAGCCAAGCTCTATGATACAACCGTATTTGCTCCAATCCCTCAGACAGAAACAAACACCTACAGGATCTCTACCAAGCATTCTTAAAACTACAATACCTACCTGCTGAAGTGAAGAAACAGATTGACAGAGACAGAAGGGTACCCAGAAGTCACCTACTACAGGACAGGCCCGAAAGAGAAAGTAACAGAACGCCACTAGCCGTCACCTACAGCTAAAACCATCACATCATCAAGGATCTACAGCCTATCCTGAAGTATGATCCCTTATTCTCACAGACCTTGGGAGACAGGCCAGTCCTCACTTACAGACATCCCCCCAAACCTGAAGCAAATACTCACCAGCAACTACACACCACACAACAAAAACACTAACTCAGGAACCAATCCCTGCAACAAACCCCGTTGCCAACTCTGTCCGCATATCTATTCAAGGGACACCGTCATAGAACCTAACCACATCAGCCACATGATCAGGGGCTCGTTCACCTGCACATCTACCAATATGATATTGCCATCATGTGCCAGCAATGCCCTTCTGCCATGTACATTGGCCAAACCGGACAGCCTCTAGGCAAAAGAACAAATGGACACAAATCAGACATCAAGAATTGTAACATTCAAAAACCAGTAGCAGAGCAATTAAATCTCCCTGGACACTCAATAACAGACTTAAAAGTGGCAATTCTTCAACAACAAAAACAGACTTCAGTGAAAAACTGCAGAACTGGAATTAATTTGCAAACTGGACAACATCAAATTAGGCCGGAATAAAGACTGGGAGTGGATGGGTAACTACAAAAAATAATTTTCCCTCTGATGATACTCACACCTTCTTGTGAACTGTTGGAAATGGCCAACGTCCACTTTGATTGCATTGGCCTCGTTAGCACTACAAAAGTAATCTTCACTCTTTTGATATTCACCTCTTCTTGTCAACTGTTGAGAATACTCCACTTCCACCTTCATTGAATTGGCTTCATTAGCACTGACTCCTCACTTGGTAAGTCAACTCCCATCTTTTAATGTGCTGTGTGTGTGTGTATATACATTTATACATATATATATGCTTACTGTATTTTTCACTCCATGCATCTGATGTGGGAGTTTTAGCCCATGAAAGCTTATGCCCAAATAAATTTGTTACTCTATAAGGTGCCACAAGGACTCGTTGTTTTTGCTGATACAGACTAACCCGGCTACCACTCTGAAACCCATCTCCAGGCAGAGTGACAAAGACTATTGAGTTTGAGTGACTCAGTTTTTCAGTGCCCCATTTGAGGTCTCTGGAAGTTTGGAGCACTAACCCTTTGAAAGTAAGACTTTTTAAAAGTGTCTCTAGTTGGGCACACAAAAATTGAGGCAGCCATAAACGCTAATCACTTCTGAAAACCTTGGTCATCATGTCTATTTATATAAACATTGTGAAAGTGTCATTTGGAGGTCCAGAGAATGAGACATAATAGACATGACCTGTATTCGGCTACTCTTACTCACACTGAGTGGTACCTGACTGCTTGAGTAGTCTCATTGAAATCAGTTTCACTGTTTAGTAAGTAAAATGTTATTCAGTGTCAGAAGGTATGAAAGAATCTGGCCCTAAGAAAACAGCAAAGCACCTTTATCTATGGGAACATCAGTGCTGCAGTCCTTACTCAGAGGAAACTCCCAAGGCCTTCTAGAGAGGTCCTAGAGTGCTTAATTCTAAGAGGACCAAGAGCTGTAGGACAGAATTTCTTTTCTAGCTTCTTCAGTCCCAGAGAAAGAAATGATCAATGTTTAGATATGAACATACAGCAGATTTTTCCCCATTAAGAAAATCTGTGAAATCCTATAAATACCGTTGCAAATGGAGGTTTATGGAACATTATGATGAACCCAGAACATAGATTAGCAGCCATATATTCTTCTTCGGAGGAAATGTCGTTACTGAAAGGTGATCACAATGTTTAAGCATTTCCCAAATCAAAAACCTTGAGTAGGGTAGAGGTGAGGGAAACAAAAACCAGTTTCTGGATGGAAAGCGGGTAAATGATGATCCAACATGAGGCAGTTTTGGATATGAGGGGAGATCACTGGCTAATTTTCCACCCCAATCTGAAGGCTGGATTGACAAACTGTAAACCATTGATTTACAGTTCTAAATTGCAGGGTGGAGCAAAGTGCGACTCTGAAAACGATTAGTCTCCATTTGGTGAAGTAAATGGCAGCTGAAAAGATGATACCTGGGAAAGCTGTATGCAGGGCTGTTGCAGCAGCGCTGATCCCAAGGATATTCGAGAGACAAGGATGGGTGATGACCCACCTTTTCTCTCTAACATGGCAAAGGTGACAGCCGCCTGCTGGGATCGATTTTCCTCACTGGCTTCAGCAACTAACTAACTAAATAAATCCAAACATAAACCTCTTTTGGTGCCGGCTCAAAAGGCATGCCCGGTTTAAAAATAGCCCGGGTGTTCTTATTAATCAATACCCCCTACCGAAGAGAGTGGTGTTCGGCCTCAGAACTGAAACAGTATGATTACAAAATGATATAGTGCGTGTTAGGATGTATAATTCATGTTGCCTTCATTTGCTCAGACCAGCCTAAAAATCCATAAATCATTTTCTCGTTCATGTATTGCCTAAGTGCAATTTGTCATTTTGCATCAGAGGGCTGCTTCAGATCATCAGCGCTTTTAATTCACTGTAGAGTTTAACAAAACACCGGCCCTGCTTGACAACTGAGCCTGCATAGGAAGGAAGCGCTATACTGGCTATAGCATGTAGTTTAAACAAAATGGAGACGCGTGTTTGATTTACAAACGTGGAGATAACACACTTACCTGCTATAACTCTGGCACTGTCCTGAGCTGAGAAAAATAAAATTGATCTGTTTGTTCTCATAGATCCTCAAAGTATTATATACTTGACAACCACAGTGTTTATGTTAGCAGGCTTCTTTGCTTAGCCTAGCAGCTCCAGTGTATTTTTAATGTTGGCTGTATGAGAATTATTCTCACTTGGATATATCCTGGGTGCCAATAGTCAAATCAGTCATATTACTTTAAAATGTTTGTTTATGCTCCACCATTGACAACAAACACACCCAATGTTTACCTAGAAGTGATGAGCTTGCTTTCTTGATGAAATGCAGTTCCCTTGGCTTTGGTGGCCATTGGTTGTTTAATCACACAAAGCGGGCGATCTTTAAACTTTTGAGGGTCCCTGTTTATTGTCACATCTGGACTTACTGCTTTTACTCAATTACTTTTAAAAAATCGCCTTTCTCGATTCTGAGCACTGAGCTCTGGCACACTGCAATAATAAAGGGTTTTAGATTAGAAACAGATTGCTTTCAAGTCATGTTAAATCACTGCAAGCAGTCATATATCTAGACGTAGGTTAACAAAGTGGCCCCCGTACAAAGGAAAATAGGATAGAAATTCCATTTTGTTTTTTAAGTTTGTTGTCACACGTGTAAGGAGGAATTATTGCATTTTAAAGAACAAATAAACCAAGGGGAAGAAAAATAAACAAATGATTCAAATCCAAAATAAACATTTTATTATAGAAAAAACAACTAAATCTAAGAGCCAAACTGTGCTCCTTAAACTTTCGTTTGCAACGGAATAAGAGGTGGGATAGAGAATTGTTAGTGTAGGGTCGACTTCCCGCTGTGTGAGCACTGATGAGTAACTTTAATGGTTCACCTCCTCTCTAGGTTGCTGCTCTGCTGTAATTACGGCTCCCGTGGAGAGGCAGCACTGTGTTTGTTATATTGCACTTCAAAGCAGCCGTCATTACAACAACAAAGCCATTTGTTTATGTAATCCCTGTAAACTAAGAGCTGTGGACGCTGCCTGTGAAGGAAAATCAACAGAGCAAAGCGAATACATTAAACCTTAAAGTTGGTGATAAATGCAAAGGAATGCAAAATAAGATCTCAGTTCAGGGCGGGTGAAAAGGGAATTTCATGCGAGATGGAGTACGCTTGGGTCAACAACTGGATGGTGGCTAGATAAAAAAAATCATTAAAATTCCCTAACTGCAGCTGCATGCAGTGCTTTGAATATTTTGGATTACAGCTCCTGCAAGCGAATACAAAAAAGGAGCATACGAATAACCAACAATTGAGTAAGTGATGTAATGAATATAAACAGCTATTGAGATATATAAATTAAAGCATCTTACTTCACAGTTTCATCCTTTGGAGACATTGGGGAAATCCGGGAGGAGAGGAGGAATGAAGCCAGCGTCCTGCACAGAAATGCCTGCAAAGAAATCACATCTTGCCTGCAGTGAGAGACTTTAACCGCTAGGGGGAGCCTGCTACCTACAATTGCAAAGCAAATCCACTCATCCCTCCAGCTACTACATCTGTATAAAACTTAAGTGTTATAGTTGATGCAGTGATTATTTACAACCAGATCGGTCCATCTATTGTATATCCCTCTCTCTTTAAGATTTCCAGGTTTCAATGAGCTGCCGGTGTTTGCGTGACACTTAATTTCCATTCCCAGATTGTCTGAAACAGATTTAACAATCTGCATTGTCATTCAAGCGGCTTTATTTGAGATAGATGCATACAAAATACGGGGAGACTTTTTTAAAAAAAATGCACCAAAATTTCGAGGGGTCAGCTAAAACCCCTTCAAGTTACGTGTCCTTTCTTTCGGATCGTAGGAGTAAAAACGGAAGGAAAGGGCGGGGGGGGGGGGACGACGACGACGACAAGGATGATATATTGATCCAATGGCTGTATTCATATTCAGATACGCCATAATCTCCTTTTCATTGATCCACAGGTCCTCTTATAAACTGTCTCTCCATTCTCAACCTCAGACATCACGCGGAAATCATGTTAGCTGCAGCGGCTTTAGCTTGGCTTTGCCGGGTTGTAAATTTACTGCAGCTGGAAAAGGATTAGCCATTTTTATTTTTCTGGTAACCCAGCTTTAACTGCTCAAAGATAAGACCCGTTTACACGAAAGAAGCGAAGGAAGGAGGAGGAGAAGACCAACTGCAATGAATGAATAGATAGAAAGATAAATACAAACATTTTCAAATACATAGAGGATTTTTATCCAACATGTATCGAAATGAACATTATCGAAATGTAATTTCCTCTATTTCCACAATAGGAAAATGCATCTGAACAGACAGCTTGTTGAAATGTATCAAAGGACGCCATCCTTCTACTGTTTTACTAGTTACGATCAAAGATGTGATCACGAATCACTGATCTTACAAGAAGTCTCTCTTTCTGCCTAATATTTGGTGTTCCTTACAAACAATAACCACGTAGCATTTAGCAAAAAGTGAAATCTATGAACATTTCATCGTATTTGTACAAGGTTTAGAAAGTTATATAAATGGAACTTCAGTTTAATAAATCACCGGGTATATTATATGGAACACTAACGTATCCACAGTTTAGATTTATGAACACGTGTATCAAAATTAATCTATAAATCTTAACAGATGGTTTACATTGTAATGTAGACACATACATACATATCTCCAAAATGTGTGTTACCTATGGACTTTACATGCAAAACCTATTGATATAAATGCAGAAACTGTCATTGACCTTACTTATTACAGTCTTCTACGCCTACTGTCCTTCCACTATGGGGGGTGGATGGGAGGGAAATCTAGTGCTCTGGTGTTGAACAAGGTTTAGGACTATCCAATGTGTGTTGCTGAGTTTAAGTTGCAAAATAGTATCTCAGCAAAGGATACAAAAATTGCAATAGTGAAACAGCTATTAAATAGCATTTATCAAAGTGCTTTCCATGTCAGGAAAGTTGAAACAATAGTAAACACCGATAAAAGAATGGTCCTTTGTACCCAGAGCATTTTATTAAATAATATTTTTCATCGGCAAACTTCTATAGACTCTTCCCATCTAACCCTTCTCCTCACACACAAACTAATTTCAGATCAAGCATTGTTGACATTTATTCCACTCCATCACGCAAATTATCATATTCTGCTTTGATTCACATCTTGTACCATCTCTTTCACTTCAGACAGTGAAGCTGCAGAGGGTATAAATCAGGCCAGGATTTGGCCCAAACGCATAACGGTGTTAATTAGATGAAGAAGGAAAAAGTGTAGGCGTGTGATGGAAACCTGCACTCTCTCAGTTGTCAACTAATTATTTAAGGCAGCCCAGTATAAAATAAAGCACAAGTTTCCCTTGTTTACTTTTTTAAAAATGTTTGTTTTACCATTGAACCAGATATAGAGCTGGCCAAATAGGAAAAAAAAAAAAAAGTTAGTAGCTGATGGAAATTCCACCGCCACGGGAAAAACTGGTTATTATTGTCGTCTTGGTTTGCATTGATGACGATAGGTGATCTCCCTATTCAGTAACTGCAGCAGGGGAATAGTAACTTTCCGAGGCAGAGATTCCCCAGTAAGCGCTTCGGGACCTGCAGGGTTATTCTCTCTGTGTGTCTCTGTGGCATGCACACAAACCAACTAGGGCTCTGGGTTCTCCCCCCTCTCTCCCCTGTGATGCAGCCTGCTTGACTTGCGCTGGATCCAATAGGCTGTCGCCCCGTGGGTGTTGCTACACACTCATTGGTTGGCAGGAGCAGGGCGCTGCGCAAAAACAGAAAAGCCGAGCGCTCGGAGCTCAGAAACTGCCAGTAGAGATCACAGGAGCTGGAGCTGGGACAGGAGGAGAGCTGCAGCGAGAGAGAGCGTGAGAGTGAGAAGAAAAAGCAGCAAGAGAAGAAAGACTAATCAGCGCATCAATAAAGAGCAAAACGATGACCATCATCATAACAATGGCAATAAAAGAAGAAAATATAAAATAACAATAATTATTATTATAATAAAGGAGAAAATCCCAGAGAAATTCAGAGAATGAAAGTTTTGGGCGGCAAACCTTCTCTCTGCCTTTTCGATATGAGATCCTTTTGCTGGTTATATTTTTTTTTCCATTTTTTCTGCCTTTTTTGCATCTAAAGAGGGCACGTCCAGCGGTTCCACCAGCAGCAGCTACCCCTCCTGCTCCCTTCAGGAAGGCAAACCGAGGACAATCTTGAAATATAAAAATTTCCTCCTTGGGATTTGCTCCTGCTGCGTCCACTGCCGCTGCAGCGGTGCAGTGCCAAGACTCTCGGAATAAATAAGAGCGGGCTACTGTGTATACTGTGTGTATATCTATCTATCTATCTATCTATCTATCTATCTATCATCTATCTATCTCCATACAGCTCTAGGTATTATTAGCTGGTCATTTATATTGAAGATCACAGATGAGGTGGGAACGCCTATCTTCTTCGTTTGCTCAGCGTGTGAAATAATCATAAAAAAGAGGGAAATGGGGGAGAAAAACTCCTAATATGAAGCAGAAGGAATAATAATAATAATAATAACCCGAGATCGAAATCCCACTCAGATCCCCCTCCCTCCTCGCACGCACACTGCCCGCAGTATTTCGAGAGGAGGAGGTGGTGGTTTCTGAAGGAGGAAGTGGGGTTGGAGGGGATCTCTTTCCCCTTTTGGAGATGATTGTGCTATTCCTCCTTGCTTTGCTCTGGGTGGTGGAGGGAGCCCTTTCTCAGCTTCACTACACGGTGCAAGAGGAGCAGGAGCATGGCACGTTCGTGGGGAATATCGCCGAGGACCTGGGCTTGGACATTACAAAACTTTCGGCTCGCCGCTTCCAGACGGTGCCCAACTCCCGGAGCCCTTACCTGGAGCTCAACCTGGAGACCGGGGTGCTGTACGTGAACGAGAAGATCGACCGGGAGCAGATCTGCAAGCAGAACCCCCCCTCCTGCCAGCTGCACCTGGAGGTCTTTTTGGAGAACCCCTTGGAGCTGTTCCGGGTGGAGATCGAGGTGCTGGACATCAACGACAATCCGCCTTCCTTCCCGGAGCCCGACCTGACCGTGGAGATCTCCGAGAGCGCCACGCCGGGCACCCGCTTCCCACTGGAGAGCGCCTTCGACCCGGACGTGGGCACCAACTCGCTGCGCACCTACGAGATCACCCCCAACAGCTACTTCTCGCTGGACGTGCAGACCCAGGGCGACGGCAACCGCTTCGCCGAGCTGGTGCTGGACAAGCCCCTGGACCGCGAGCAGCAGGCGGTGCACCGCTACGTGCTGACCGCGGTGGACGGGGGCCAGCCCCAGCAGCGCACCGGCACCGCCCTGCTCACCATCAGGGTGCTGGACTCCAATGACAACGTGCCCGCCTTCGAGCAGCCCGTCTACACCGTATCCCTGCCGGAGAACTCGCCGCCGGGCACCCTGGTGCTGCAGCTCAACGCCAGCGACCCGGACGAGGGCCAGAACGGCGAGGTCATCTACTCCTTCAGCAGCCACATCTCGGCGCGGGCCCGGCAGCTCTTCGGCATCTCGCCGCGCACGGGCCGGCTGGAGGTGAGCGGCGCGCTGGACTACGAGGAGAGCGGCGTGTACCAGGTGTACGTGCAAGCCAAGGACCTGGGCCCCAACGCCGTGCCCGCCCACTGCAAGGTGCTGGTGCGGGTGCTGGACGCCAACGACAACGCGCCCGAGATCAGCTTCTCCACCGTGCAGGAGGCGGTGAGCGAGGCGGCCGCGCCGGGCACGGTGGTGGCCCTGTTCAGCGTCTCGGACCGGGACTCGGAGGAGAACGGGCAGGTGCAGTGCGAGCTGGTGCAGGGCGACGCGCCCTTCCGCCTCAAGAGCTCCTTCAGGAACTACTACACCATCGTCACCCAGGGGCCGCTGGACCGCGAGCAGCCGGGCGGCGACGCCTACACCCTGACGGTGCTGGCGCGGGACAGGGGCGAGCCGGCGCTGAGCACCAGCAAGTCCATCCAGGTGCGGGTGAGCGACGTGAACGACAACGCGCCGCGCTTCAGCCAGCCCCTCTACCAGGTCTATGTGAGCGAGAACAACGTGCCGGGCGCCTACATCTACGCCGTGAGCGCCACCGACCGGGACCAGGGCGCCAACGCCCAGCTCGCCTACGCCATCCTGGAGAGCCGGATCCAGGGCATGTCCGTCTTCACCTACGTCTCCATCAACGCCGAGAACGGCTTCCTCTACGCCCTGCGCTCCTTCGACTACGAGCAGCTCAAGGAGTTCAGCTTCCAGGTGGAGGCCCGCGACGCCGCCGAGGAGCCCCAGCGCCTGGCCGGCAACGCCACCGTCAGCATCATCGTGGTGGACCAGAACGACAACGCGCCCGCCATCGTCAGCCCCCTGCCCGGCCGCAACGGCACCCCGGCCCGGGAGGTGCTGCCGCGCAGCGCCGAGCCCGGCTACCTGGTGAGCCGGGTGGCGGCGGTGGACGCGGACGACGGGGAGAACGCCCGCCTCACCTACAGCATCGCGCGGGGCAACGAGGCCGGCCTCTTCCGCATGGACTGGCGCACCGGGGAGCTGCGCACCGCGCGCAAGGTGCCGGCCCAGCGCGACCCCCAGCGGCCCTTCGAGCTGGTGATCGAGGTGCGCGACCACGGGCAGCCGCCGCTCTCCTCCACCGCCGCCATCCAGGTGGTGCTGGTGGGCGGCGCGGGGGAGCGCCAGGGAGGCGGGGCAGGCGGCGGCCTGGGCGCGGGGGGTGGCGGCGCGGGAGGGGCGGGAGGGGAGCATCGCCCCAGCCGCTCCGGGGCCGAGACCTCGCTGGACCTGACCCTCATCCTGATCATCGCCCTGGGCTCGGTGTCGTTCGTTTTCCTGCTGGCCATGATCGTGCTGGCCGTGCGCTGCCAGAAGGAGAAAAAGCTCAACATCTACACCTGCCTGGCCAGCGACTGCTGCGTGGGCTGCTGCTGCTGCTGCCCCTGCTGCAGCCGCCAAGCCCGGGCCCGCAAGAAGAAGCTGAGCAAGTCGGACATCATGCTGGTGCAGAGCTCCAACGCACCCGGTAACCCGGCCCAGGTCCCCGTGGAGGAATCGGGCAGCTTCGGATCCCACCATCACAACCAGAACTACTGCTACCAGGTCTGCCTCACTCCGGAGTCAGCCAAGACCGACCTGATGTTCCTCAAGCCCTGCAGCCCATCCCGGAGCACTGACACCGAGCACAACCCCTGCGGGGCCATAGTGACAGGTTACACGGACCAGCAGCCAGACATCATCTCCAATGGCAGCATATTGTCCAACGAGGTAAGGTTCAAAGGGAATTGTAACACTCTCCAACCCCTCCGTATCTAGCAAGCTTCCCTCAGCTGTGCACGTTCATTACAGGTGCATGCGTCCCTGTACTGCTTTGCTTGCTTGCTTGTTATTATTTTTACGGTTTTGACAATGAAAAATGAGCGTACTTTTCTTTTCTTATGTACTCTGATGCCCCTGATTCTCACTCTCCCGAGGGCTTGCAGGTCTCAACCACTTCGGATTCTCCCTTGTCTTGTCAGTGTCATTGTCAAGCTGCACTGCAGTCTTTTCCCAACCCCATCTTTGCTTTCACTTAGTCTCTTGAAGCTGCTGCCCTTCGTTTCCTTGTGAAGAATGTCCCTTTTCTTTGCCCCTCCTTCATAATACCCTCTTATGCTTCTTTGATCATAAATATTTGCATGGTTTTAATCACCTGTCAAGAAGAGGACCTGACACTGCATAATAGTTACAGCTGTGATCTACCTTAAAGTGAGTCAGTTGCTTCTTTTCATTTGAAGCATCAGTTCTGCACTGGACAGCATTTCAGAAACTGTTGCATCCAAACTCCCACACCACGTGAATATGAATGAAGCTTGCTAGCATCTATGTATTAAAATAACATGATGATATACTAGTTTCTAATCTTATTTTAACTGTATGCTGTAAATGGACCACCTTTCCATCTTCGAGGCATTGCTCCTCGCAAAATCACTGCAATTGGCATTAATGAAATTACCTGCACAATGAATTCAGAGTTTTCCTAATGCAAAAAAGTAAAGCATTTATATGTGTTTCTACAAATCTTTGCATGTACAATTAAGGCTGTGGGGGAAACCCCTCTGGAGTTTGTGATCATCTCTATACTTGGCAGGAGCTTTAATTAATGTGAAAATAAGTGTTCATTAATTGACTTTTTTTTTTTTTTTTGACTCTGCCTTAACAGTTCTTTCCTATACTGAAGGAGAACTTGAAAATAAAACATCACAAAAGAATTTCCGTGAAAGCATACATCAAGGCTTAACATTCTCACCCATTAAACATGTTGTCTATATTGTACTATCTATTGCGGAAAGAATTTCTGTGGAACATATATCAAGAGTTAACATTCTCCTTTTAATCATTTTGTCTGTTGTATTTTAACTAATGTGTGCACCAGTACATTATGATGATGCACCACTGAAAGAAACAGCAGTGTTCCTTAATACTGATTTGCTGAGTACTTCAAGGCCAGTTAAGATCTTGTTATATTTTGTTTAAAATTGGTTTAAAATCTTTCTGAAAGATTTTAAATATTAGCCATTAGTGTAGACCCTACATCAGATGTTTATAAAGACATGTGGCTTCTGGTACTTTTTGAGGGCAACAGGATATCACATATTTTCTTTTCAGGACTCTATCTGTGTGATTATTACTCTCCCTTTTTCTTATATAGGATATTTAAAAAACACAGGCAGATTGAGACACCTTCCCCCTCCCCCCGCTCACAACGAGTGGTGCTTTACACCACAAGTAGCCCCATTGATTTCAGTGTAATTAACTTACACTTGTGGTGTAAGATACTATTCAGCATGATTAAGGGGATCAGGAGTTGATCTTAAATAACTGAGAAAACCCCTTGTTTATTGATCTGTAGTCCCACTTGCATGAGTAAGGCCACTAGGGTTTGGCCCCTTAAGTGTAAGGAAAGAATTATTTATGGCCTACCTATAGCTGTACTTTTGTGACGAATGTTCCTGGCTGTATGTGTATGCCTTCTGATGTCGTTGTTTGTAAAAAATATTGAGTTCAAATAAGTTCCAATTATTTTTTCTAGACAAAACATCAGCGTGCAGAGCTCAGTTATCTAGTTGATAGACCCCGACGGGTAAACAGGTATGAGCTCCTTATTCTTATTTTCTTAATGTAGGAATATATCCAAGTTGTATTTTAGCATGTGTGAGTGGGGATGTAAAAATGTGTTTACTTCAGATGTAAAATAATAGCTAAGCAACCAAAATTTATTAAAAATTATGAATGTATTTAGAGATTCTATTAAATAAAATAAGCAGTGCCACATAAACATCTCTGAATTATGGCTGTTGTGAATCTGTTTTAAGCCATCTGAAAAGAGAGCAAATTCTAATTTTGTACTCGTCGAAAATGTGCTTTAAATACTTATGAGTCCCTCTGTAGATTCTGAGACAGAATATTGATTTATCTGAGTGTTAATTTAGACTTCCAGCTTAAGCAAATGCTACCAAATTATTTACAACAACTGCATGTAACACAGGCAGTGTAATAATGGCTACTGTCTATTTCAGTTGGATTAATAATGCCTGAATATACAAGTTTCGTGTATGATGGACAGACTGGTTCTGCAGAAATAGTGTTGCAGAGAGGAGGCCTGAATGAATGCAGCACCATGTGTGGCCATGTGATGGCAGAAGAATGTTTTATGAGTCCCTCTTCATGTTTATTCTAATAAGATTTTTGATGTTTCTAGTTCTGCATTCCAGGAAGCAGACATAGTAAGCTCTAAGGACAGTGGTCATGGAGACAGCGAGCAAGGAGACAGTGATCATGATGCCACTAATCGAGGTCAATCCTCTGGTAAGTCTGATAAGAGAATCTAAATATTTGATCTTTTAATAAGAGAGCCAGAAAGGGCAATTATGTGGTTATAAATAATATAACATGAGTGTTTATAGGTATAGCATATGTATATAATGTATGGATGGATGAATTTACTGTCAACTTGATGGTATACTGAGATAGTCAAGAGATTGTTTCTCAACCCTGACTAGCTTTTGAGAAGTATAGCTGTTTTCTGCAAGTTGTTCTGTATCTGTGGATCTTCCTGCACATTAAAGCAAAGTTGTTGGTAAATTTTTTAGCAGACCGCAGATTTTTCAACAGCAAATTTGAGGAATTTTAGAGTATTGGGCAACTTTGGTTAGTGACTGTAGCTGGCATGGTAGTGTGAAGCATAGTGGGAGTTCCCAAAAGAAAGACTGAACTCTCTGATTGAATGACTGCCAGATTGTGAGGATTTTTGCTGGGATCGGTGGAGGCACATAGAGTGCTTTGAATATGTAATGTGTTATACTTTCAGACTTTCTGAGGCTTGTTTTGTAATTCAAATAAAGGGACTATATAATATAATGATGTCCTTGTTAATAAGTAAAAGGTATGCAATGGTCATCCCTTCAATCCTAATGAAAGAAAAAAATGTTTAAAAATACTGTTATATCATGATTTAAAGCAGATAGATGTGATTAAACAGTGGAATTATTCCTACATGTACGTTGCTCTCTCTTTGCTCTCATATTAGTGTAAATTCTTTTTGAAAGATAGGCTCTGAGTATTTGGCTGTAAAACACACACACACGCGCGCACACACACATACACACAAAGTACACTTCAGCTAATAATTCTGTTGAGCACATTGACCAGTGGTGTGGGAACCTCAGATTAGTTATAACTTATTTCTCCTTCTTCTGCAACCTGTAAAAAGCCCAGGCATTTGCTGCAAGTGTTTTATGCAAGGTGATTTCACACTCCCTCACTTCCCTCCTCTTATCCCCTTCTCACTGATCTCAGACCAGCATTCCCAGAAGCATCAAAGAGAAATGCTGGTTGTTTCCCAATCTTGCCCAGGAGTTGTGGCTGCTACAGTCCCTTGCTCTGCTAACATGCTGTGTCTTCTCATGCTCTTGCCACTGTCTCCTTTGCCATGGGAAACCCAGGCACCAGGGGAAAACAGGACACTCAAGGGCCCCTTTATATTGCTGTGAGTCATTAATATGCAGACCTAATGAGACTTGAGAAGAGCCAAGAGTCTCCGGAGCTCCCCGCTCCTTGTCCGGCTTCCCACTAGTTGAACAGAGTGTCTATTTTGTGTCTGGGAACCTGACAACAAACCAGGTCTTGCCAGAAGTTTACATCGGAACACAGAGCCCCCTTTCATTTTTGTCCTATATATGGTGTATGATTTATTGTTGTCTTAAAAAGCAGTGCATTTAGCCTTCCCCACCCATTCTTTCACACAGTTTCTGATGCAGTTTCACAGCAATCAGTGCTAGAGAGTTATAAAAAGCTCCCACTCCTCCTGCCCCTCCCTCTTTTTTTTAACTTAGCTGCATTTCATTTTTTTTTACAGTGTTTTACTGCAGCACTCATCTCAATGAACATTTCAATCAGTTTAGTCCCTCAGCATAATGAACCATAATAACCAAACAGGAGAGAAAAGAATAAACAGCTGCATAAGGGGCTGGATTTGAAAGACTGATGGTGGGAATATAATCACATAGTTGCACATCAGCCAAAAGCTATTTTATTTTGAAATCATCCAGTTCTGTTACTATAGTTATGTTTCTGCTTCCCCCACCCCCTCCTCCTTTTTAAAGTAGTATAATTCAGACATTAACATTGAAGCCATTCTCAAACTTGGCACCAGTTGTCAGACTGAGCCAATTCTTTTTGTTGTTTTTGTTTTACAATGAGGAAAAAAAATCTACTTTGCTCTTTTAAAGACATTAAATTTGTTTTAAAATAATGGTTTAATATGATTTATGGGCTCATGCAATTAAAACAGAGATTTGATATGAACAAATGAAATTTGACAATAAGCTTTCTGTCTAATCAGAATTAATATCACAAACTGAAAACACAAACATACAACATTCAACATCCAATTTTGATAAACTACTACAGTGCATTTAGCGTAATTATTTTGCATAAAGATTTTTACAAAGCGGATAATAAATATGTATTTACAAGGTGTACTGGAAATTTCTACAGGGTGTTTTGGGTCTATTTGATGCATATAGTAAAGTCTTGTATAAATCCTGGGCTGAATCTTGCTGTCATTACACAGACATCGGCACCAGTGGTGATGATACAGAGAAGGAGTTCAGTATAAAACTTTTATTCATATATTTTCAGTACTTCTTAATGAATTATATGAAAGGATGAGAGTAAATCTTGTTTGAATTTCAATGTCTGAGGACATTGCTTCTCAATTAATTTTAAATGTAGCTCTTCGATTTTCAATTCTTTCCAAATTAGCAGAGAATACACATTGCTCCACAGCAAGGCTAGGAAAAACAAAAACATAATGATGAGAAACATCATCTCAGTGAAAATTATATATGTGCGGCCCAACTGTGCTCTCTTATCACCTTATGCTGCTTCTCTTCCGCCTTTCTGCTTATGTGCTATTATCTACCATCCTTCCTTTGCATTTGTCGTTTATTTCTTCCTCTAGCTCTATATTTGTTTCCTTTTGCTTTCTTCTCTTTCGCCTTTCCTTATATTTTGTTTTTTTCTTCCTCATCATCATTTTATCATCTGTCTGTCTTCTTCTCAAGATAGTACCTGCCACAGAATAGCATCATATTCATGTCCAGAAATACTTGATGAATGGTTCCAACAGCAAAATTAAACACACTCCTAGTCATTTTCACACTGCAGGTGGCTTTGCTTGGAAAGGCATTTTGCACTTCACTTTACATACTATGTGACTGCTCCTGCTGTTACCATTTGTCCTGTAGTAGTCCAGTGCCTGGTCGAAGTGACTGTGGAAGAGGTAGTGGTTTAATAATTGAGAACCATGGCACAGATACTTATGCATAATGGGAGTCTTTCACTGTGTGATAGATCCACCAGGCACAACTGCTTAGGAGGTATATTGAACTAAGGTATTACAATCCTTTGAAATATTATAGGCCAGATCCTCAGCTGGTGTAAACTGCAGCGTCAGTGACTGAACCAAGAATTTGGCTCATTTTTTTAAATTCATATTTTCTTAATATTGATTGAATTTAGTGCATGTGAAAGGTGCTTGATTCTGTCTGTCTGTCTTAGAACTTATATGACCTCCAGTACTGTAGCATCTGAATACCTCACAATCTTCTATGTATTTATCTTTCCAAGACCAGTGAGGTACTGAAGTACTATTAGTCCCACTTCACAGTTGGAGAATTGAGGCACTCCCATTGAAATCAGTGGGAGTTAGGTGCCTAGATGCTTTTGAAAATCCTACTATAAGTGACTTTCCCAAGATCATACAGGTAGTTTGTGGCAGAGCAAGGAACAGCTCTCCTGAGACCCAGGCTAGTGCCCTCACTGTTGGACCATCCTTTCTCTCTGACTTAGAGTCTTGGAAAGAAAAGTCCTTATTTATCTGTAGAACAGATACAGTTAGAGCAGTGATCGTTCTAGCTTCCCCACATCAACCCCTAAATGTGCATCGATCATATTCTAGAGAAATCTCTTCTAAGAATGAAATTAATTTGTTCTCCACACCTAATTACATTCTTGGCCTCTCTTTTGGGATTGCCAACATAGATGCCAGTTACTGCTCTGCATATATATGTGTTTAAGTTTTATAAGCTAGACACCTGTCCACAAGGACTTGGACCGATGCTGCCAGTTCATTTCATATAGCTGGTCACCAAGAAACCATCTGATGATAATGGCTTTTAAACACTAGATTTTCACTTGGGATCTGCTGAGTTCTGTATATCATTACACATTACATCATTACACATTTTATGGAATTAGTTTTGTAACATAATTAGGCAGGTATATTTGCAGGTCGAGATGTATATGAAACGTTGTAGTTATAACGATACATCCACATTGTTCCATTAGCAAGTATATCTACCTATTCTGCAAACTATTCAAACATGCAATATCAGATACTGCAAGGCTAAGGTCTAAAATTAGTCTTCCTCTCACTATGGGCAAGTGTACACTACAAAATTAAGTCGACCTAAGTTACGTCAACATACAGCCACCACAGTAATTGATTTAGTTTTACATGTCCACACTATGCTTCTTGTGTCAGCGGTGTGCATCCTCACCAGGAATGTTTGCACTGATTTAACTGCCAGCGTGGGACATTGTATGATGGTTTCTGAAAGGCAGCAATAGTCGATATAAGCAACACAGTATCTACACGGACACTGTGTTGACCTAACTACATCAGCTTAAGTGTGATGCCTCTCATGGATGAGATGAAATGCTTAAGTCGGTGTAGTGGGCAAGTTACATTGGTGGAAATTCCATTTTAGTGTAGTCGCTAACAGAGTTAGGTCGACATAAGCTGCCTTCTGGTGATCTAACTCTGTAGTGTAGACCAGGCCTATATCTGTAAGAGACTGGACATTAGGAAGACATCTGGTGAGTTTCTAGGAGTTTAAGGTGCCAGTTGTGCCATTCCACACCCTCATATCAAGTGATTTGTGCAACAGCTTTAGCACGAGCCAATGTGTCTGTCCTGTGGGATGCAGGAACAGCACCATATTGTAACTGGTATGGGGAAAACAGATTGAGAAATAAAGAGAAGAAATTCCAATGGTGAAAGGACAGAAAAAAATCACTATTCCTTTCCAATATAACAGTTAAATACTGTTCTGAAGATCATTTGGGCAACAAAACCATGAGGGTGAACATAAAGTGGTCTAGAAAAGTGCTTTGACTCTAGCTGATTTTGAGGGGCGGGGAGGGGGGGGAAGGATTCTTGCATTCTTAATGATGTTTGCTCCTCAGTGATCCAGATTAGACTTTGAAGTTATTATTTGGAAGAACTGAATCTATTTTGGGGATGTTTAGGTCTTTATTCATGCTGTTGTGAGGATGGAGACAGTTTTATGCAGGGCAGTACATCAGTTGGCTTGTGAAGGCTAGCTTTATGACAGAAGAAATTGCTAACGTGCTTTCATTATCAATAAAAAATGATGCTGTAGAAAATAACACCCTCCAAAAAAAGAACAGTTGCTTTGTTAACACTTTATTAGTATTTGCTATTTTTATTACATAATTAACATTAATAATATGTTTGAATATATTCATTACTTACTCTGAAGGTTTGGCATGTGGATCATTTTTCTTTAATTACATTTAAAATATAAGTTATTTAAAAAATGAATCTCAAAAATTGCCTAAATATCTCTTTGATCTAAAGAGAGTCTTTCATGCCAACTAACATACATATTCATAGACATTTTTGGTTTTGTCTTTTTAAAATTGAGATAAAAGGGATACTTTAGAGAATCTGGTCCAAACCAACAAATTCAGGAATGAGAGTTAGCATTAAAACTCTGCCCTCAACCCCTATCTCCTTTGACCATCTTAAATATGTCAGGCCATGTGGTATGTGAAATTGTTCACTGTCCAGTGACCTATCCAGTAATTGGATTACAGGGTAAGGAATGATCTCCTGGTCTTTTTTCATGCATATATTAAATTGCAGTGTTTATCATATATTGCTATTTGAGAACTCTGTGCCAGATATTTATATTCTTTTCATGCAGATATTGAATTTATTCTCACCTTTAAAATCTCAGTTTATCTGGTACTTTATATTTTTCAATTCAATTATAGTATGAAATATTTCTTCACTGTGGATTTACAATTATGATGGATAGTTTAGTCCAGAAAGACTGTACATCTGGCAGGATATATGAAGGAGATGCAATGGAAGTGTTATACTGCCTGAACATTTTTTTGTGTTATAAATCATAAATACCGTGTTTGGTTTATGAAGGAGTCCTGTGCCGGATGCTTTATTTTGCTTTCTGTGATATAACCTCCTTCCTACAAAACAGAAAAATAGACATTTTCCTTTCTCTATTGGTTTGCGCCTTGAATACGTTCTGTTAGAAACAATTTGCGAGAATGTCATCCCATTATACCATAATTAAAAAGGATGAATATTTAGCTATTATATCATAGTTAATAAAATTGAGTATAGTATCCATGAGATTTCAAAACTAGAATGCTAATTTGAATTTACTGTGCTCTAAATATATTAATATCTAAGGGCCTGATTCTGCACCCATTAAAGTCAGTGGGAATGTAGCCACTGAGAAATGGGAGCAGTCATCCCTGGACACTTCCTCCCCAGCCACCCACCTATATACGCACTTGAATTCTGGCTGTCTATTCCATCCGTGGATATTAGTGGCTAGATCTTTATTCTTAAATCATCTTCTGGTACCTTCTCTTTCCTTCAAGATAAATCAGATTTGGTACATACAACATATATTTCAGAGCCCCCTGTTTTCATTTCTTCATTTATTAAAATGTTGATTTGTAGTGGCTATAACATCATTTTCAGGTCCTATAATAAGCTGTTACATAAATCTGTTTGTTCAATGCACTGCAGTTGACAAGCAGAAATCAAAGGAAACTAAGAAATAATAGGTGGATAGACAAAATTTTCCAGTTTAGGAGTGATATAAAACCAAAATGGTAATATGTCAGGTAATCTTCCAGGAGAAAAATAAACCCAGGAAGAAGGGGGGAAAAAAAAAGGTCTGCCCTTGAATAAATATCTAAAGCTGTCTCTTCCCACTGGCAAAACAAACAAACAACAGTTCAATGTTTATCCTCAAGCTTTTCTTTCCCTTTCCCATCACCATTCAGTTTCAGAAGACATTGAATGAATTTGGTCACTGAGGTAACATTAGTGAAATCAAATTTGTAATAATTTTCCTACAAAATATATGGATATTATTCACATTTGACTTACATTAGGAAATCTGAAAACTGAGTATATCAGTTTGAATTAAGTGTTGCCTCTACCTTCTCATTTGCAAAAATTCTTAAAATATAAAGAATGCCTTACTCTGCATAGAAAAAAAAATATTGGAATTGTTCTAATACTAGCGTTAGTATTGATGGTGTGTGGCCACCTCTTTGTAGAATGTATATGGGTGCACCTTTCTTTCTCTGTTTTATTTATCATCCTTTTTTGTAATAGATGCTACCATTATGATATCAAGAACTAAGCTAGCCAGCTACCTCATAAACAATTTGTATGTCTTACATGCTGTTCCCTGTCTGTTTCCTTAATTACAATTGCAGTTCACGTTTGCATTCCTCAACAGCTCACTGATCAGTAATTTATTTCCAGCTTCTGCTTATCAATTATCAATGGCAGGGTATAATCAAAGCTGGACTTAGTAACATACATAGCTTAATTTAAAATAAAAAAGTCATTATAAGGTGAGATTAATCTGTGATAAAAGCTTGCTTCTTCTTTTTATCATTTATCTAAATGATTGCCCTCAGTTCTCAAGCACTTGTTGATAACTCAAAGGGAATTCTTATTTGCTGAAACATTGTTTTCCATAGTGAGAGATAACACATAACTATTACTAATATAAATCAAATTGCAATGCAGAACTGTGGCAGAATTTTAAATACTAATCCTCACCTAGAAGATCAAGCTAATCAAGTTCTTTATGGTGTAGACTGGTGAATAAGCTACAATAAATGAATCTTGTTGTAGGTGTTCAGATTTTTTCCTAGTTCTCTTTCAGTGAGTTATGACACTTCTTTGTAATTCTAATGCACTGGTTGTAAATACAATATTTATAACTGATCTTGTTCATTTTTGACACATACATATTCTAAAACATTAAGTTTACTCTACAAATAAAGGGAAAAATACCTCTCTACGATTGTGCTCTTTCTGTATGCTGTTGAATATCAATCTGAGAGAACAGACTTTATTCCATTTTACTCCAAAGATTTCAGACACTACTCCCTCAAGAAATTTAAGCCAACGATTTAAGGAATCAAAGTCAGGAAATATTCAGTTGAAATACCAGTCTGAAGGTAGTCAGTGGAAGTATTGCTTGTCATTGAAATCTTAATACCTTTAAAGGATTTGTAAGCGAACAGTTTTGAGTTGGTGGAGACAAGTGTTCGCTGATATAGTGAGCATTAACACATTTGTCAATAGTACCTGCAGCCATGTCACATCAGACTACAGCTACCTTCATGCCACTAATTACAGTAATTTACTGTGGGACTCTCTCCAGTCACTAGAGTGGCTTGGTGATGGTAAGAACCACTGTGGTGGCAATGATAACTAACTCTGAAGAATTAATTAAAAGGATGGTCTTAGTAAATCATTTTCCTCGCACATTCTATTGATACATACATTCACCTATTTTGTCAGAACTGCTTTTAGTAATTCATAGTCTCTGTCTATATACATTCATATACACACAAATAATTGCTTTATAGGAGTCATAAGTATTTAGTTTTCAAAAGTGAGTTCTCAGTTCTTATTACTGAAATTTCATTCTTTTTGTAAGATCCATGTTCATCAATTTTTTCCCATTTGTACCTTATTAAGTATTAACAAGCAATGATCTGCTGCCATCACCTGTAAATTGAGTTAGTCTTGTACCTGAATGGGTTCTAGGAAGTAAGGTTCACAAGAGATTCTGAGAAGTGAATCATCATCACACTTCTTCTCATGATTGTTTTGCACACTGTGACATTCTGGCAGTTCCTCTCTTTGTAAATGATGGCATTGACTGGTGAAGACCAAAATGATCAGATCTTTTATTGGTGGAATGAAGGCAGTGAAAAGCGTACTAGTAAGATTTCTCTACCTATCTCTCTTTTCACCCTCCATGTTCTTTCTCATCTGTCAGCAGCTTGTCATGATGCTGAAGCTTATATATACAGTTTCTTTCTCTTTCCTGCTTGCAGGCATGGATCTCTTCTCCAATTGCACAGAGGAATGTAAAGCACTGGGCCACTCGGATCGGTGCTGGATGCCCTCCTTTGTCCCATCCGATGGACGCCAGGCTGCAGATTATCGCAGTAATCTGCATGTGCCCGGTATGGACTCTGTTCCAGACACTGAAGTGTTTGAAACACCAGAAGCTCAGCCTGGGACAGAGAGGTCCTTTTCCACCTTCGGCAAGGAGAAGGCCCTTCACAATACTCTGGAGAGGAAGGAGTTGGATGGACTGCTGACTAATACACGAGCGCCTTACAAACCACCGTATTTGAGTAAGTACTATTCAAAAGGCTGCATCAAAATGTTCCCTTTGCGGGAATAAAACTTGGCTCTCTGCTATCCTTACTATGAATAGTACAGTCAGAGTATTGCAGGCAATGAGAAAAAAAATACTGCTCTTGGATTCAGATACTACTGAAAAGGACATTGTTGAATGCACTTAAAAGACTTTGTGTCACGATAGTAGGTCACTGTTGTTAGCAGCAAAAACAGTATAAGGTGATGGCAAGCTAATTTTTTCTTTACATTTTAACTGCTCCAGGTGCCTCATTTTCTTATTGATACTGAACATTGTCACTTCATCAAGTAGTGCTGGTATCATACCTACATTGCTAACATGAGGCAGACATGTTTGGAAGACAGCAGATGAGGTTTTGTTTTTTGTTTTTTTTTTAACATACTGTTCTCACTATCTTTTATTTCTTGGTCATCCTACAAGATATAATCTTGCATATTCTACTCAGTACTTTCTATCTTGTTCTGAATTCTTACTTCTTTTATAGTCATCATTGTGGTTGGGTAACACAGAAGACAGTGTGTGGACATAGGAAAGATAGTGAATTATGCGTTTTGGATTCTGAGCTAAAAGGTGTACACTAAAATTGTACTTTGGTCTAAGATGTTTTACCACTATATTTACTAGCCCATTGTACTTTATTAAGCCATTACAAGATCTCCCTTGACTTGAAGAGTTTATGATGCTCATTTAGTCCGTGTGACTGGAGCTATGGAGAGCAGTGTTATACCAGTGATCCTTCTTAGAGCAACAGCAGTCCCTTAGGACAGTAGGTGAGGTGAGGAATGTTTCTCTGGAGTTGTTTTTTTATTTAATTTTTAAATTTCAGATGAATTCAGTAGTTGTCAAAAGTGCTGCACCGAGAGCTCTGGAAACTGAAGTCTGTCTCCAGAAAGGTTCAGCATGGACAGCAATGGTGCTTATTTCTTTGATCTCCCTCAGCTCTGTCCTGGTAGCATGAGGGTACCTTTCAAAATGTGATGGTAGTTCAGTCTTCTTACCCATTCAGTCCTTGGATTTTCTGTTGAAACTACGAAAAAGGTTGGAAAATTATTGATTTTGTGATGTGCACACTCACTTATAAGGAACTGGCCTGAGGCAAGCATCTCATTTCACATAGGCTAAAAAAAAACCCCAGCCATCAGCTAGCAATGTCTCCTATACTCTTCTGACAAAGGTCAGATGTGAACTGTTGACCTTGTAGTGAACTCGTCTGTTTTTCATTACCAATCCCCATAACCATCCAGTCTTCCAAAAGTGTCTTTTTGTATTAGGGCCCATTCTAGCCATGCATTATTAATTTCATCTTCATAATTTCAACTAAAATGTTTGGATTCTACAGCACTTCCAACCTCATTATGAGAATGTCTCTGTTTTTGTTCAGTTTAGATACATTTGTTACAGTGAGGATTATCCATAACAATGCCAAACTGATGCTTCTGTTTAATTGTTCTACGGTTTGGAGGTTGATTATTTTAAAGTAAATGTGCCTTTTCCCGTTAGTTTAATTTTTAAATTTATGTGCAGTTAATATAAATTATTCAGTTTGTCAGTCTGTAAGCAAATTGTCCCATAGTTTATACTTTACTTTCCTCACAAACTATGGCATGAGAATATAAAATAGTTGAGGTAACATTGGAAGGAACGATATGTTGTGAACCGGATTCAGCAAAATTAAATCTGGACTTTGAATTTCACTGGACTTCTAATACAAACCTTCAACAGAATCTAAATTAATATTTCTGTCTTCTATTTCCCCATATTTAATATTTGCATTGGTACAATTTTAGAATTTAAAATGTATAGCAAATAATAAAAGAACAAAGAAAAGAAAGTGAACCTTTTACTCTGTAGAGCTGAACAGATAATTCACAATGAATAATTTATTCATTGAACAAGAAAAGAGAAGAGGCTATTCTCAATTTAGTTTTAAGGAATGCACAGGAGATGCATTCTCCAGTTCAGGAAATAACTATAGTTTAGGCACTAATTAATAGTGACCACAATATAATTAAGTTTAATATCCTTATGGGAGGAATTGCACCAAAAAATGGCATGGTGATAATAAATTTTAGAAAGAGTGATTTAAAAAAAAAAAAAGAAGCTAGTCTAAAAGGATCCCCAAGTGAGGAAAATAAAATCCTCAAGACTCAGCGTGGTTGCTATTTAAGCACACCATACCAGAATCATAGCACATATGCAAAACCCTAAATGAAAAGAAATCAGGAAGGTAAGAAAAAAGAAAACATATGGTTAAATTGCAAGATAGAAGAGGATTACTTGAGATAAATAGGTAACAATTAAAAAAAAAATACTTAGCTTAAGTAAACCCAGTAGAAAGAATCCTAAATTAAAACAGATAAATTGTAAGATTGAAATTAGGAGAGATAAGAAGGTCTTTTTAGAACAAATAGCCAAAGACATGAAAACTAATACACATTTTTTTTTTTTTTTTTTTTAGTATGTCAGAGGTAGGAAGCCTGTGAGAGAACAGGTAGGTCTGTTGATCTGCAAATATTGAGGGTAAAGATATCACAGAGAAGCTAAACAGTATATTTTCATTGGTCTTTACAAAGAGAATGTTAGGGAAGCTACCTACCCCAGATCATTTTTTTTCAAGTAAAGGTGAGGAAAATGAAACTGAGGTGTGAAAAGATGAGGGGCCTGAATAAATGGATACATTAAAGACAAACAAGTCACTAGCACCAGGTGGTATTCATCAAGAGTTTTGAAGGAAGTTTAGAATTAAATGGCAGAATTTGTAACAAAAATCAGCTACTGTGGGGGGTGTCTCATAGCTGGAAAATGTAGTACTTTTCATTGGAGGAGGGGTCCCCAGCCAGCAAGCCAGAATCTTTAGCCAAGTCCTTTGAATACTAACCTTATCCTGAATAAGTAATATACAAAGTAGTATGTTAATGTTTTATTGTAAGTTTGCCTTAATAAAAGGTGTTGTTGTTGTTTTTTTAAAAGACACTAAACATGCTCCTGAAAATTATAGGCCAGTATGCCTTCTCAGTTTAGCACCAGGTATATGGCTGAAGTAGTAATGAAAGATCGAGTTTTAAAACAATATAAAATTATGAATATAATATATTAGGAACAAACCATCATGGCTTCTATAAAAGAAAACCCTGTCTCTTCAATCTGTTAGAATTCTTTGAGGATGTTTTAGCAATGGTGAATAAAAAAGAATTGGTTGATATGATGAACTTTGTCAAAAGCTTCTTGAAAGTTCAGACAAATTATAAGAGGCTATTAAAGTGATTAAGCATAGTCACAGGGTTAGAGGTAAAGTATTATCACACATTTGAAACTGTATAAGAGACAGAAAATTATTAGGAATAAATGGATTGTTTTCAGCACCATCAGAAGGTTAACAATGGGGTTCCACAAGGGCCCATACTGCTTAATATATTTAAAAGGGATGAAAAGTGAAAAGGTAAAATTTGCAGAAGACAGTAAATTATTTTGGTTAGTCAATACTATAGTACAGTGTTTCTCAACCAGGGGTACATGTACCCCTGGCGATATGTTGAGGTCTTCCAGGGAATACATCAATTCATCTACATATTTGCCTAGTTTTACAACAGGCTACATCAAAAGCACTAGCAAAGTCAGTACAAACTAAAATTCCATATAGACAATGATTTGTTTATACTGCTCTACATACTATACACTGAAATGTAAGTACAATATTTGTATTCCATTTGGTTTATTTTATAATTATATGGTAAAAATGAGAAAGTAAGTAATTTGTCAGTAATTGTGTGCTGACACTTTTTTGTATTTTTATGTCTGATTTTGTAAGCAAGTAACTTTTAAGTGAGGTGAAACTTGGGGTACGCAGGACAAATCAGACTCCTGAAAGGGGTAAAGTAGTCTGCAAAGGCTGAGAACCAGTGCTATAGTAGACTATGAGGAACTTCAGAGTGACTTAGCAAAGCTAGGTGAATGGGAACATATATACTGAAAGGAGTCATTTGAACTATTCTTGTACCTTTATAGATTATAAATTAACTGTTACCACTGAAAAAAAAAGACTTTTATATCATTGAGGACAATGTAATGAAAAGCATCTGGTTCATGTGCACTGGTAGTTACAACAGTAAAGAATATGCTACATTGTACAAATATGGAATAGAAAATATACTGAAAATATTATAATGCTATTATGTAAATTCATCATACCCTCTCACCTTATTGCTGTGTTCATTTCTGGTCACTCCAACAAGAGAATGAGGGGGCAATAAAGCAACTGCAAAACAATCAATTGAAATTTCATAAAAAGGGAACTTTTGTTTTACTTTTGATACCATTCACAGTTGACCTGTGGAATTTATTGTTATGAGATTTAATTGAAACCATGAACTTAGTAGAATTTAAAAATAGTATCAGACATTTGTATGGATAAATGAGAACATCAGCAATTACATTTGAACATATGATGATATAGAATCCCCATATTTCATGGGTGTTCAGAAGTAACTTCTGCTATGAGCAGGTTATTCCATTATATGTTTTTACTTCACCTTCCTCAAAAGCATCTGGCCCTGGCGTGTGTCAGAGGCAGGATATCAGACTAGCTGAACCACTGAACTTATTCAATATAGCAATACCTATGTTCCTGTGAATTTAGCTCATTTTTATGCTAATGGAATATCCATGAGCAGATCATGATATCCTCAAATTCCTTTGTTATACTAGGTTATTTGATTAATATCTTTTCAAAATTTTCACTCTGTGGATTTATCATAAATATTTGAAATTCACGCTGTTCTGCTTAGTTGTGACTCAGGCAATAAATCACAGGGCCCTTTACACATTTCTGATTGGATGAATGCACAAGCTCTACTAAATTGAATACTTGGGCATGCAAATTTTAAAATTCATTTTCTTCAAGTAGTCAGGCATGGACTTGGAAACTGACTTTCTGCAAACATCTTTTCTATTAAAACTTGATCATTGAAGGGTCACAGAAATCAAATCCTGAACAGGGGCTAAAGCAAATTCACTAAAAAATTTGAATGAATATTGGGGTGGGGGGTATTGCATTTTTTCCCCATCTCTAATTTTAAACTTTTGTTGTTCTTCTGCTGATATATGTTTGTTGTTTTTGTGGTCTAATTTCTTTGGGCCGGGACAGTGTCCCACTACATATCTGTACAGCACCCAGCACAATGGGGCCCCAACCCTCATTGGAGCTTCTGGCCCAAAGGGATTAGACCATCAACCTGTTCCTAATCACCTAGGACCAGATCCTGAGATGCTATAAACTGGTGTAGTTTAATTGAGTTCAGTGGAGCCATACTGATTTCCAGCAGCTGAGAATTTGACCCTTAATTTTAAAAATGCATTGACTTTCATCCTTTTTAAACAAGTTTGTGTTTCTTGTGGGTCATCATGGGTCATCTTGATTGACTTATTGATAGATAGATAGATAGATAGATAGATAGATAGATAGATAGATAGATAGATAGATAGAAATACTTTTGAGAGCTTCTGAGAGTTATGAATTGATATCAGTAGAGAATTATTTTTTCTTATCAGGAGAAGAACAGGCACAACATGGACAGCAGCAATATAAGACAGGAACTGACCAAGCTTAGCTACACTATTCACCAATGTGCCTCAACCTGGACCTGGTGTCTCCATACATTTATAATCTTTGACCACAGTTGTTATGGTTTTGTTTGATATGAACTCTAGGGCTCCAGTCCTGCAAAGACTTAGGTACATGCTTAACTTTGCATGCATGTAACTTAACTTCCCATTGACGTCAACAGAATTGCTCTTATGCATGAAGTTAAGTATATGCATACATCTTTGAAGAACTGATTGCTTAGGAACTGGACTATCAACTAATCTAAACAAGACACCAAAGAACAATCATAAGGTATGTTTTTTTCCCTCCCACAGCCATTGTTAGGGTTAGCAGAATTCAGTTTTTATTTTTTTTATAATTTTTATGGATAATGTCAATGTTTATTTTTAAGCATTTTTTTATTTTTATCAATTTAAATTTTCACAGTTGTGGAAAATTGGGGGAGATCAGTCAGAGGGGGCTCAGACAATAATTATTGAATGACAGTAGATGTTGAAATTCAAAAAGTTAAAGCTTTATAATTGTCAACATCATGTGTTAAAATATACAAAGTAAATATCCTTAAATCAAACGCTAATAAGTTCTCAAGCAGCATTTTTATTACTTTTGTTTTCTGAAATTCTGATTATCATCAATGGATATATTTTTTATTGGTTTGGACATATCAATGTTTACCGACATTTACTGTTAAAAATTGGATCCTTCCAAACATAGTCATTATCCGTCAACTTGAGTTGGTTTAGAATAAATGACCCAGAAGTAAAAACTGTTCCATATCTTTTTAACATTACACTGAGTCAGTCACTGCCCTGTGGTGATTTTTCCCAAGGAATAAAAGTGTGTTGATAAGGATTTGTATTTAATTAATTAATGTATTTATTTATTGGAATGTGAGTGTCCCTAGTATCATAGAGAAATATTACTTCATGATAGCATATATACCACAGAACACTTTTCAACAAAAGGTAAAAGCAAATATAGGAAAAATAAATTTCATTAAGAATTCCGTTGTATTTTTTCAAAAAAAAAGAAAAGGAGTACTTGTGGCACCTTAGCGCTCATGAAAGCTTATGCTCAAATAAATTTGTTAGTCTCTAAGGTGCCACAAGTACTCCTTTTCTCTTTTGCGAATACAGACTAACACGGCTGCTACTCTGAAACCTGTTGTATTTTTTGTAAATTAAAAATCAATCATGTAATTAGTGAGGCTCTTATGTGCTCAGTTCTGTGGAAGCAGAATTTTCTTTTCTTTTTGTGTGGTTATGCCTTCTTTTTGAAAAATCGTTTGCATAGTTTTACCATAGCTTTAAAGTATAATACAAACCATATATTCCATATATAATACATATATTATTAATACAAACCATGTAAACCAAACAAACCATATATTCACCAATATTGTGGCGTTATTTAAAAAAATTAGGAACATTTGAAAAAAAAAGATGCATGATTTTTAAAAGGAGAGGATAGTGGTCTTGTACTCATTTTTGCATGTGCATTTATGCACTTATAATTTCTCACACAGTTGTACAAACAAAGCAGATATTGGTATCGCAAGGCTTAGTTGGGCCCCTATCTTGTGATTTTTCTCATGCAGATGCAGAATTTTCATGTAAAATTGTGGTATATATTTGCAATTAAATATATACAAACATGCACCAAAAATTCATGTGCAATTGGGTTCTTATGTCTAAAAATTGACTGTAAAGGTTGAATTTTTCAAAGGTGGCTTCAAACAAGTCTGCACTGAAATGCACAAGTTTGAGTACTACCATTTGTGTGTGCAAGCAAAATAATGTGTATGTGTAAAACTCTGCATGCATGCATGACTGAGTTATGCATGTGCAAATTCTATAATTTTGTGCACAAAGATGGCTAAAAATGCTGCTCTTCATCCTGTAATCTGACACATAAAGGTGATCCCCTTACATTGGTATGGAGTCCCAGTAAAGTGCATGGAATTCTGCCTGGACAACTATATGACTCAGATTACAGGGTCCAGGCTTCTATGTGCAAATGATTTAAGCGTGCAAAATTGCACACACAAAAATTGGAGACTGAGTTGGATAGATAGCTTTTAATGCCCAGAACCCAGTTGTGCATTTGGCCTGTTCTTCTAAGGAGTAATAGGAACTCTTGGCTTTACCACTGTCATTTTTAAAAAGATGGGAGACAAAAGTTGTTATATGAGTAAAACGTAGCCTAAATTTGTTGTGGGACATTAAAAGTAATTTTAGCTATATTTCTAAATAAAATAAAGTACTTAAAAATCTTGTTATAGGAATGAATAAGGTAAGAGTGAGAGGTAATATGTATTCACTGGTTACAGTAAGTATTCTATGACCCTTCATAAACAACTCATGATCATTCACTGCTCAGTCGTTATTGAGTAACGTATGTAATGTTTTTAAAACTCCTATTCTCCACTATTTTGTATTCTTCATGTGACTGTATTTCTCTTGCAGTCATCACTCAAAGGGAATAATGGTTACAGGGTATCTAATGTAATAATAGTTAGAGAGGAAATGGATAAGTCACATGGCAAAATCAAGAAGGAAAAGTTTAGAAAATGCAGAAATAACTGAATATGTTCATTTTAATATGGCCTAATAAAATTTAGCCTGGAGTGGTGTTATTTTAATTGAATTGAGCCATTTTTTTTAACATGAAGAAAAATGAGAGACTCATTCAATTTTCCATTCTAAACCAGGAATATTAGCTGCCTTATTTAGGCAATATTTAGCTGAGTCTTTTTATATAGCTAAAACACTAGACAGAACTTCATTGTATCCTTCTATATTATAAAATAGTGAGGAATTCAGTAGTAAGTATAGGGAACACTTTCTCCACCACTGAAATGCAGCCAATGCTGGGATGAAATACCACAAATATCAGCAACTCACAACAGTTTAGGGCAAAAAGTAAAGAATACATTTTCTGTTTGGTTTAAAGAGGGATTTGTTGTGAGGCAGGCAACTGGAATTTTACTAGGTTTCTTGAATTTACCCCATATTTTTATGAAAGGTGTCATGCTCTTTAATATCAAGTTGTTAGAATCTTGTTTTTACATCTCATTGAAAGACAGCAGATAGCCTCCTCCCCCACCCCACCAAACACACACACCATTTTAAAACAGTGGTTGAGTAGTGTCAGGGTATGTCTATACTGCAATTAAAAACATGTGGCTGGCCCATGCCAGCTGACTCAGACTAAGGGGCTGTTTAACTGTGATGTAGATGTTGGGGCTCAGGCTGGAGTCTGGAGTCTAGTACCCTGCAAGGTCAGATGGTCTCAGAGCTCGAGCCCAAATGTTTACACCACAGTAAAATAGCTCCTTAGCTTTGGGTTTTTAATTGCAGTGTAGCCATACCCTCAGAAAATAGAGTGTCATCTTCTGAATCACCAACACTAAAATATTAAAGAAACTAACAAAAAATCTGCTGAATCCATTGTCGGTTATTTTTGAGAATGCTGTGTCTGTCATCGTATGGTAACATTTTCAAAGCATCTCAGTGACTTAGCAGTCAAAGTCTCATTTTCAAAAGTGCCTTTGGCAATGGGACTTAGGCTCCCAAATCACTTAGGTGGCTTCAAAAATTTTACTCATGGTAGGCATGCAATGTTATATAGAAGTCAATGCTATCCTCACATTTATTATGAAGGCCCACTTGCTTCTGTCCTTTTCACTGCTGATTGACACTGGAGTGCAGAACAGAACTTGCTCCCATTCCTGGCTCTATGCAAAGTAGATTCTCTCACCAAAGCTTCAGCATATGCACTTAATGGAGGAGGGACCCCAAGTGGTTCTTGCTCACAGCTCATTCTGTGGTGGGATAATCTTCTTCACATACCCACACTAGTTAGCTCCTGTTCCTTTGTTTCTCTTCTCACAATTCTATACACAACAAAACCTTGAAAACATCCCTCCAAAAGGCTTCTCTGCTTCTCCTTCCCCCACTTTCATTTGTAAAGGCACATCCCCTTTCCCAACTGTTTTTTCCCCTACGAGAAGGAAAGAGGACAATAGTTTAAAGAATGTGATAAATAATTGGTGGGGGAGGGGTGGGGAGGAGGCAAGGAAAAGCAGTCCTCAGGAGTAACTGCACTAATATCTTTACATTTACACATGAACACTCTAATGTCCAGTACCCACTTCTTCATAGACTGTGCTTCAACTCTGTTCTCACATGACAGCCACTGATCATGCCAAGAGATTCATGCTAGCAATGTGGATTGCTGCTGGCATGAAGCTACTATGAATATAGTTAATTTGTTTTCAGAAGTCACTGCAGGCTAGTGAGGTCTCAGAGGATTGGAAAATGACACATTTAGTACCTTGTTTTAAGAAAGGAAAAAGGGAGACCCAGGTAAGTAGACCATTAAGTTTAACTTCAGTTCCTGGTAAATTGCTGAAAAAAAAATTAATAAAGCAGTCAGACTCAGTTTGTAAGCACCAAGAGTAAAATAGCATGATAAGTGGTGAGCAATGTGGATTCACGAAAACCAAATTAGACTAAAGTAATTTAATTTATTTTTTTGATAGGAAAACAATCTTTATTGGTTACAGAAAATATAGCCAACATAGTGAATCAAATCTTCAAAACATATTAATAAATTCTACCTGCAAAATGTGTGCATGCATGAGTTGCAAGAGTAAAACTTGTATTTGCATGTACACACAGTTGCCAGTTTTACATATTCTGTTGTAGTATTTAAGAATGCAATATGTACTGTCCAGATCTGTGGTGTGCAATCCAATCTGCTGGTTTCAAAAATTCAGAAATGTGGTCAAGCATATCTTCTTGATACAGAGTTTCCTATTGTTTTACATGACAATTTCATAGGTAAACTGAAATAATGTAATGTATAATGATGGATGTGAAGTCGATTAAGAGGGACTGCTAATGAACAGTGCTTCACCTCAGCCTTCCTTCCTGTTTCTGCAATATTTCAGGTGGACCTTTGAACCCTTAAGAACAGTCAGTTCAACTACCTGGCTATGCTTTCATATTACATATTAAGTGACAGAAAATTCATACTCACATGACATCTAAATGCACATAACTTTGAGTGCAAAAAGGAAGGATGAGTTTTAAAAAACTAGCTCACAAATAACAAAAAACAGTAATAGTTATTATAATGGGCTAATATGAAGCTAAGGAGAAGATATTTGTAGTATCTTGAAGTGGTCTATTCTAGACTCATTATTGACTTGGAAGATACTGTGGAGATATGTGATAATCATATTTTTGAACAACAGAATCTTGGAGAGGATTACATATGCTTTCTAGAATAAAATAAAACACAGTGTTATCTTGGTAAATTGGAAGGACTAGCGGAAATTTGAAAGTATGGTATTCAGTAAAAACTGAAGCTTCATTTAACAAGGACAAATAAAATGCTTAGATAAAAGCATACCAGCCAGATTATACTACCTCAGAAAAGCACCAAAGCTTTTAGTAAATGTTAAACTGGGCACAAGACAGAAATGCAGTGCTGGTGTAATATTGTATCAGAGTGCTGTGTTCAGTTTCAGGCTTCTCAATTAAAAAAAGACAAATATTCATAGATGTCAGAAATGTGCAGTGAAAATGTTGAATTATTTTGAAAATAAGACAGACAAAAGACTAAGAGAGCGAACATTAATAAATCTAGAGATATGGAGATTGAAAGGGAGATGAAAGCTATTTATATATATATAAACAGCTGTTACAAAGAGGATAGGGATCAATTATGGTCATTAGTCAATGAGTACAGCGCAGGAATGAGTGGTTTAAGATGAAGCAGGAAAAATGTAAATTAGGGATTAGGACACATACACAATGGAATAGGTTGCCAATAGACAATTTAGAATTGCCCTCACTGGAGATGTTCAATGCTAAATATAACACCCATGTATCAGGAATGGTTCAGGAATAATGCAATCAGTCCCACCAGAATGCATGAGTCACCTATTCAGGTGTCTTCAAGTCTGAAATATTCTATGATTCTCTCTGTCTCTAAGACAATGATGCTATGTGTATTATCTACCATGTTATCAGAAGATATTATAGTTACAGTACAAGAGAGAGGAAAAATTTGATACTGGTTGGTACTTCTTGTGAGAACACTGGCTTTCACTTTTCTTTGATCCATTGTAGAGAATAGCTGACTGTTCTCTGCATTCAACAGTAGTATCTGGAAGGCATCATTTCCACAGTAAATAATGACAACTAGAAGATTAATCAAATCTGACATATATTTTGCCACCAGGCTGTACTTGGTAGTTTAAAAAATTCCTCAGCATTTAGCACAGAAAATCAAGTACACACAGAAGTACCATACATGAATTGTACACTGGTAGCAACAAACAGCCGGGTCTCAATTCAGGAAAACATCCTATTAAACACTTGCTTAATTGTAAGCATGCACCTATATCACATTGAAGTCAATCCTTAAAGGTAAGCACCAGCTTAAGTATGGCTCTGAACAGTGCTTAAACACTTTATTGAATCAGGTCTAATTCATAGCAAGTGAAATGTCCTTCCGGACAAAGGACCAGCAAAAGTCAAGCACTACTGAAATCTTAAAAGTAAACATTAGAGAAATGGCTAAAATCTTAATATCATACAGGAGTTGCATTACAAAGGCACCATCTGCCATCAGATACCAGTCTCTTATCACACTAAATATTCTAAATATGGAGTGGGGGAGTATGGTACCTCAAGCAAATTGTTGGAATGGCCCTCAATGTAGCAAAATATTGAGGAATTTATTCTCAGAACTGTGGTCACTGTATGTTTTTTTTCTTTTTCTTTGGGAATGAAAATGGAAATGTGAATGTTCCATTAGTCCACACAGACGTGCACATACAATCCCCAATGAAGTCAGTGTATTTGTAGGGCCTAGAAATCAAAAGCATATTAAAATGAGGAAATTAAATTTCTTAAAACAGCTACTGTTAAATCCTGCACTGAAGCTAGTCAAGTTGACTGAGTGTATGTCAATACAGAATTTGGACAACAAACTTCAAAAACAAGTTGATCATCCATTTAGGTGTTGGTGCAGATTTCAAAATTAATTTCTAGTAGGAAAAAGCACTGCAAAGTGACCCTCTTGTATTTAGACAAGTGATATGTCCATTTTTTATGGGAAATGGGAGGGGGGCTAATATCATCAGTATCAATGTAATTCTCAATAGGCTGTAAACACTGTGTGATCATTGCAATGTCCATCAGTGTCAAATCTCCAGTTGCCTTGGAATCATTGTCCTTGTTTGATTTCAGTGAATTTGGACAATTAAATCTTATACGCACTTATGCAAGACAAAAGGAAAGGGCACTGTATGTGGCTACATTATTTATTATGGGCAAGATAACTCTTGGATATGCTAGTGTAGAAAATCCTAAGTGTGTAGAAAATCCTCAGTGTAGTGAACAGAATTTAATAATCTTTAGGATTTATTTATTTAGATAAAAGCAAGGTTGTTTGTGAGAAAGGGTTCAGTATAGCAATTACTAATCCTTTGTATTTCAGCCTCATTATTTTATTCACAGCCTGCAGACCTAATACTCATGTTCTCTTTTGATTTTACACAATCTGAGTAATTGTACATATCAGTCCAAATGCTATCAGATTTCAAGGGACAAATTCTGTCTGGCTATAATATGTGTTGGCTGGGGAAGGGGGAGGTTCTTCATCCCCTTCCCGACTTTGAGTAGTTCTACCAGGCACAGCCCTGTGCATAAGAAAAAGCATGGACTATGCGTTTCCTACTTCCCTGGTGAACAGATAGTGAGGATCCCACTGCACAAAAACACACTCAGACATATACACACACTGGCCACATTGGCTGATCTCCCTAAAGAGTGTAGTTGGAGTTCTGAAACTACGGGTGCTGGGGATGCAGCAGCACCCCATCTTGAAGTGATTTCCATGATATACAGGGTTTACAGTTTGGTTCAATGGTTTTCAGCACCCCCACTATAAAAATTGTTCCAATGCCACTGGGTGTAGTTGAAGAATGGCTCTTCATATTCAGTCTGAGGTGTTGGCCCAGACCCTCAAAGGTACTTAGGTGTTGCTCAGTTCAGCATTGTGGGTGGCCAGCCACATAGTTGAATCTTCAGTCCTGAGTTAGGCACCCAGGCAAACAATTAAATGCTTAAGAAAAGGATCCTCTGAAGCCAGCAAAGTAATCATGAAACCGCATAAGTTAGGAGTTAAATGCTGAAGAGAAGAGAAGGTGGAAAGAGAAGAGGAACCTAGGCCTAAGTAGCTGACCTAATGTGCTTCCTTCTGCTCAGGATCCTCAGACACAAACACTCTCCTGGAGTTAGGACCCTACTCCAGGTCAGCTGCTTAGGTAGCTCATTGCCTAGCAGTCAAAAGCATTTCTATCTCTCTGTCTGCTGCTCACGATACCTCTCTCACACATCTCACACATCCTACATTTCCCAGTTCCCTGATTGACTTTGGTGCAGTTTCTGTGCTGCTTCCCTACTCATCAGTGGCCTGCATCTGGCCATCCTGCTTTGGGGCTGGCAGTTAACAGATGTTAGGCATGCTCAGAGCATGCCTATAGGGTCAGCCCCCACTTGTGAGATAGGCAGTCCCGCATCTCATTTGAGAATTGTAGTTCAGGGCTTCTGGGACTTTGGCTTGAGCCAGGGCTCTGAGCTGCTCATTAGTTGCAGGGTAGCATCAGGTTTAGGCAGTTTTGTGAATGCTGACCATCAGAAACGTAGGCATCTAGGGAACTTAAATGTGTACAGGATCAGGCAGCAGTTGAGCGGCATTTTTGAAAATGTCAGTGGCACCTAATCAATGGAATTCAGTGCCTAAAGAGGCAGATAGACACCTAAATACCTCTGGGCTGTTGTATCTTTATACCACTTCTTACTGTGTTAACTGTATCTAAATGCACAGTGAAGCCCTAAGAAGTTATCGAGCCCTGATGTTATTCTGCTCACTTCATTAGAGCTACCACATGGGTAAACTTGGTTGATTTTTCCTTTTAGATATGAAAATAAGTATTTTTCCAAAGTCCTTTTTTCAACACTTAGTTGTTCTGCAGAGAAAGTTTTTAAGAAAAATAAAATCCTAAATTGTGACTTTTGAACTCTAAAAACAAACATGGCAATGTACAGATATATGCACGGAGCACAAAACATCCCATTTAAGCTCTTTAAAGGAAAAAAACTTCCCCTCTGCATTAATCAGTAAGGAAATAATATTTGGGAAAATGTTATCTTGACATTTGTGAACTAGTGATTTGGGGACTGTACAAGACTGACAGTATCCCAATAAGAAATATCTGGAATGTCTTTTAATGGCATTTTCATAAGATATCATCAGTAATCATTTAAAAATTCTCTTTAAATATTACACATTTAAAATGACTATATGGATTGGGAAATGTATTGGATTGACAGCTTTGGTGACTGGAACACTCTCTGTCCACAGAACAGCTTTAACATGGGCAGCAGGAGTGTAATCTTCCCCTTCCCACATCCCCACCCCAGCAATGCATCTCATGCTTTACCTGGATAAACAACCACAAATGTGGAGTGAATTGTGGTAATTCACTCCACATTCCCATTCACTCCTTGACCTCTCTTTAAAAAGTGGTTTTGTGATGTGGACACCTGCCCACTAATTACTAGACTGACACTGCAATTCTTTTCATATAGAGCACCAAGCTATCATCAGATAAATTGTAATCACTAACAAACTGGGCTAACTTTGCACCAGAGATACGGAGCAAACATATATTGCTAGTCATTTGAGTAATCTATCCCCCCTCAGCATCCCTGGTGAAATCCTGGCCCTGTCAAAATCAATGGGAGTTTGATAGTGCCAGATATCACTCTCTATGTTTAAAACATATAATAATGCAAACAAACTATAGAAATATAAAGACAGTTCAAGACAACTAATAATGCAAATTGAAAATCAAGATAAACGTAATGTAAATATGACATAGGACTCTTATACTATCCGTGGAAGAAATTTGCTGTATCTTTATAATGCCTGAGTATTTGGGCTCTTTGTGAGTGGAATGTGAGGAAGTTGGAGAGGTCTGCCACACAGCCCCATGACTGTTTTTTTCTTTCCTATGGCAGCAGTAGCAAGCGTAGACCCTCTGTACCAGTGGCATGGGACATTGAAACCACTGGATCTGAATAAACATCGTTCCATCTTTGGAACATACCCACCTCACCCCTGTGCTTACCTCATATAGACAGACGTGGAGACAAATACTAAAGTGCATGGGATTGTGCCCTTGCATGGCCGCCCATATGGCAATCTCCAGCACAGCTGCTTTACGGGGTTAAGGGGTATAAAAGGCTTCGTGCTTAAATTCCACACTAAAGGTTAATTTGGTCCTCGGGTAGTAAATATAGCATGTATAGTGCTGCCTTGTTTCCTTTCTGTTCTTCTGTTACATGGGTGTCTCTGATTGAAGAGATTATTTTTTTTCTTCCTCCCCTTGGTAGCAGTAGCACTAATATTTATAATGCAGCATTAGTATGTATGGCATTTTACATGGTCCCTTCCCTGAAGAATTTGCAGTGTCAGGGCTCAATTGGATCTTAAAGTTACTGCCCCATCGTGGGGGAAGTATGGGGTCACACTGCTACAGGTATTATGCCATGGTTTTTTTTTCCTGGCACTGTCAGTGTATAGGGTGGACATGACTACAGCTATGCCATAAAAGAAGTGCAACATGCACTCCCTTTTGAAGCTGACGCTGTCTGTTGGCCATTGTGAAGCGAAGCTTCAGGATCACGGCCCTGCATCCTTCCTGTCCTTCTTGGAGTGCTAGCAATGCTTAACAAGACTACTCTTCTGTTCAGAGAAGTGCAAGGTCTGCAAATGTGGCAAGTCCCTGTTTGGAAGTTATTAGAGTAAGGAACGCTCCTTGTACCCTTTCCCTTCTTCATAACCGACCTAGAATCTAACTATAATCCAGACCTAAGAGTTTCCTTGGCAAGATGAGAGAAAACAGACACAAGAGCAGGCAATGGGAAAAGAGTATAAGGGTGAGATTTTGTGATGGAAAGGTTTCTTATGAATGTATCTTGATAAATCTTCTGTTTTGTTCAATATATTTCTGTTGTTTATAAGCCAGAATTGTTAATTATAGTTATTATATTTTTTCTTTTATTTTTCCTATTATCTTATTTTTCTTCCCTTTTCATTTCTTCTTCTTCTTCTTCCACACACTCTTTTGTGTGTCTTCTTTCCTCAATCTCTACATGTAACTATTAATGGGATAGCTATGCATTCATATCAATGGAAGCATAAATGCTAATGTAAGGCTGCTGTACTCTGCTTCCAATTTTTATTGAAATCTATTATAAATTTTCTATTTTATATACTCTCACAGTAACATTCAAAACCCTTTTGCTTTGAAGAAGGAGAGCTACCTCAAAAATAATATAGATTATGGATCTCTAACAATATTTGAACTACCCTTCATGCAAGTTATGATGCTTGGTGCATGATGGAAGCATCACATAGTGGTGAGGGGGTCAGGTCCTCTTTAAGGCAGAGTAGGGCTCATAGAGGGGGCTGGGCCTCCCACTGCACAGGTTCTAGCCCAGGGTCCTGTGAGGGTTACCAAAGGGTAGGCACCAGGAGCACGTTACAGATACCTTCCCTGGACCACTTCCTACCCTTCATTCTATAGTCCAAGCCTTGCAATCTGTAGCAAAAGCTACTTAAAATAAGGTGCTAACTGCACCTTTAGTCTGTCTGGGCCCAGCACATAGGATCTTCTTTTCTCAGAAGCACTGCCATAGCATCCCTTCTCAATAGCTTATAGGACAGGTCCTTCTTCCTGCATTGTCAGCTCTCTTCTGAGCTGTCTTGCTTCCTTTTAAACTCCACCTCCATCTCTGCATGCTCTTCAGTCCTAGTGTGGGGTTTATGCACCCCATCACACATGTATGCTAATAAGAAAAATACATATTTTAAAGTTGCTTTCTATTTATGCTGATTATGTAGTCCTCCTTCTTCTCCCACCCTCAAGACATTTATTCAGGAGTTGAACTCATGTAAGTATGGTAGTAACATTATTAAACTTTACTTATTTACAACATTTGTAACCAAAAACCATCATTCCCAATGGCTGTATATATAAAGTTTTCTACTCCATTAGATTTCAGAGTTCATTAATGAGAGCAGAGTACAAGAACAGTTAAAATGGGGATGAAGAAAGAAGTGTTGTCTGAGATAAAGACTGGGAGCCAGGAATTCTTGAGTTCTTATACTAGCTCTTACCTTGCTTTTGATAATTTCCAATTTTATAGTGCTTGCTATCTATGGATCTCTAAGTGAATTGTGAAGAATAGTGATTTAAGCCTTGTTGCACCTCTATGAATAAGATTGCTTTCCTATTTTACATAAGGAGAAATTTTGGCACAGAGAGGTTTGGTGATTTTTCCCAAATTCACACAGAAAATCTTTAGCAGAGCCAGGAACAGTCTCCAGATCTCTTGGCTTCCTGCCCTCTGCTTTAACCACAAGACCATCCTTTTTCTCATTTTACCTCCCCGACTCAGTTTCCGCATCTGTAAACAAGGATAATACAGGTTCAGACAAATTTCTCTGCACATGAATTTCTATCCACGCACCCCTGCAGAACAATGAGGAGGAGGTAGATTTGATCACCACTTTTGGATGCCAGTAAATCTGTTTCTGTTGGTATTCCATATGGAAAGGGTTCTCTTAGGATTTGGGACCAGGAAAGATCTGGATAAGGAACTTGCAGCTTCCCAAGGTACAGACATTGCAGATATGTACTTAGTGTTATAAAATGGGCTAATTGTAGTGTAAGCACATAAATTAAAAATTGTAATTAAATAATAACATTTACACACTGACACAGGGTAAGTCAAAGACATCACCAGCCAGCTACTACAAAAATGCACTCATTCACCTCTAAGGAAAGCCTAGGCAAACAGAGAGGTTATGCTGTGTGCTCTGAGAGACCTAGACAATGGCCCTGATTCCAGTGCACTCACACTGCCAGATTGGAAATAAAGGCCAATAGACCTTAATAGAGCAGCAGTTGTTCCTGATGTGGGTTTGCAGGGGTGGGAGGCTTCATCCCCTGCAAATTCCACTGGGCTTCAAATTAAACTGTCTTAAGGGAATGCGTGACAGGAATTCCTGTAGTGATTTCCTGCATATCTGTCCCCTTCCATGGCTTTCTCAATAGCAGCAGGCAATCAGGGCTACTGTGCTTAACTATTTTACCAGGATATTGCGAAGATTAATATATGAGTGTTTATAAAGAGCTTTGAAGATTAAAGGAACTATATATGGTATTTATTTATTTAAGGATGTGAAGTCCAGTACTTAGAATCTGATAGTTGTGTGCATGGTGTGAGATTCTGTTGAGTTTACTGGATACCGCAATGATACCTGACTGAGGATCAGGAGCTGTATGAGGCTCTTTAATGTGTCTCCTGCAACTCTTTGCAGCACATATTAAAACACTGTGTGATTTAATTGTTAACCAGTTTAAGTTATTAACCAGTTGGGATGCTTTTACTATGTTATTAACCAACTGTAGAATACTTGGTCAGTGATTTTGCTGGAGGAATAATATATATCTATCTGTCTATCTATCTATCTGGAGAGCGCAACATCACACAATATACACACAAATTATTACAGTATTCTGTTACAGGAGAAGACTCAGTCAGGACCTTCAAATTCTAACTCACAGGCCTACAAAACTAAAGCCAAATAAGAATTTTTATTTTTATTGTTGTTTATTATGGGTAATATGAATTGTAAAGTCCCCTCCACCCCCACTGTTCAACTGCAACAGAACAGACAAAAAAACTAGATATTTTATAACAGATATACACTACTAATTATGGTGAATGTTTATTAGAAAAGTATCTCATTAGTTTATCTGTTTTGATGCATTTTGCCAGTGGAAAAAATCTTTACAATTCATACTCACTAAAAAAACATATTTCTTATTTTGGTTTAGTTTTAATGTTAATAACAGATCTGGTAGTTTGCTGTGTTGAACTGATAGGATGATATACAGAATAGACTTCATCTCTTATATTTGTAAATTGTGAGTGCCCCACAATAGTCTATGTAGGCAGACTAGATTAGATGAATATATAATACGTATGCAAATAGATTTTCCCATAAGTAATCTAACTTCACTGTGAATTATATTGTGTTTGTTTGTTAGGTGAGCCTAATCGGTGTCTTTTTTTAAAAAAAAGAATCGAGACTTAGGATAGGTCTATGTGTACATTATAAAGTTAGGAAGATTTCTTTTACTTTGTAACACTTCATTTCCATGAATGGACTAATCTTTGATTCCTCTACATCAGACTTTACCAATTTGAAGTTTAGGTTAAAACTTGAATTTATCATGAAATCCTTGATTTATCAAAAAAAATCAAGACTTCAATCCAGTGAGTTAGTTCCATTTCTTAGCAGCATTGGTGTGACTGAGATCAGAATCTGACTCAGTATCTTTTCCGAATGCTAGTACAAGTCATTTGTTAACTTTGCTCCCAATTACAGTTAAAATAGCCAGTGTCTGGAACCAATATAGCTACCACAGCTGGTGGATTAGGATAGTGGTTTGCTAATGCATTGACCTGTTTCACCCATGTAACACTAGTTCAATTTCCAGCATGACAGTAAATGTTTGGATTTAAATTGTAGAATTTATGCATATTTTTTTCATCTCTCTGTCAAACCAGAAGAAAGGGTCAGCTGGTGATGAGGATAATGATTCTCTTTAAAAGGGAAGGAAAATCAGCTTCTGATTCTTTTGGAGATTCTAGATCTTGTTTCAAATAAAAAGATGAACTAGAAAAAATAGACTTGGAAATATCAATAGTAGTGAACCTGCAAGTGTGACTCTTTGCCTTATTCATAAACTGATTGTATAAAGGCACATTGGAATACTTGCCATGACATGTTAGACAGATAATAAAACAGCATGCGACATTTGGTTTTCAGACTATCAAACCACAGAAAGAGTGTTCTCTGAAAAGCGATTCACCATTAAACTGTTTGCTACAATGGGAATTCCAAGTGACAGTTTGATTGTTTCTCTACACATTAAGAAATACTAAAATGAAGTTCTGGAGACTGATTTTTTTTTCCTCAGAAGTGTTTTTCTTTTTTTCCTTCCTGCAGCGCGGAAAAGGATATGCTAGTCAATTCTACAGGATTTACCTGAAGCAGCATGATTTGCACAAAAGTCGACCAACAAAAAGCATCAACTTTTCAACTTCATTATCTTGGCCATCCAGTTCTATGTAACTGAAGGATTTGAACTGAAGGATTTGTGTGCTGTTGGAGACATCATAGCCAACAATAGGACTTAATTGCTCTCAGCAGGCCTGAGAAATGAGTTGAAATGTGTGGAACTGTAGAAACTTCAGAGGCAACTGATCTTGCCTTTCCGATCAGTGTGTGCCTGTTTACAGCACTATATATCTTTCTCTCTCCAAAATGTCACTGAGCCCTTTAGATGTTTATATTCACCACAAGAAGCCAATCGTACAGATAAAAGAAATGTGCATTATAAATGCAATATCACTGTTTTAAACTTGACTGTTTTATATTATTTTTGTGTGATCAAGTGTTCCCCAAACTATTCCAACTTTACAAGAGAGATTGTGATCATAATCCTTTCCCCTGTGGGTCATAAAAATGTTGTTAATCTGCAGACCCACAAAATATCAAAGACATTCTGTAGTTTATACACGTGTTGCAAAGTGTTTACTGTACTATTTCAAAGCTTCTAAATAAATATAAAATATATATATATATTATATTATATATAATTTTCCGAAAAATGTGGTACAATTTAGTTGATTTTTAAATGGATTCATATAGTCCAAACCATACACTAAAGTGAGAAGGTAATTCAGGGTCCCTAAATTATCCTTGCTAAAAATAAATAAATCTTTAATAATATTTCCCCAATTTTGGTATTTTGGTCAGTCCTGTTTTTCCTTTTTTGTTGTTGTTGTTGTTAGTTTTTGTTATTTTTAAAGCTGTAAGAAACAACATTTTGTTTAGAAGTTGTACTGAATTTTCAATGCCAAAGATGCAGCTGTCAGTTTTATCAAAATGAGTACTGACTATGTACTATCAAAAGTCTATATCAATCTCCATTATTTTGATTCTATTTCTATGGTTTTTAATTTGGTATCACAACACCTTTTATAAAGGATCTATAAACTCACCTGTATATGTTGTTAAAAAGAACACTGGGTATCTGTACATTTTGAAATGTAAGATGTAATGTAACTCAAGATAACTGTTCTAAGGAAATCCTCCCAAACTCCTAACACACACTTCTTTCTTTGACATAATTTTGTGCAAACCTAAGCAAATATATATATCTTTTCATCTTGGTTAGAAATGGTTTTTGATAAAAGACAAATCACAAAGGCATAGAGTTGGCTGAGCCGTTATTTTTTCTTCTTTTTTTACTCTAAAGAGATTTGGAGTAGGAACATGGCATATTCTCAGACTGACCCTACTCTCCCTGGAAATAGTGGGAAATTGGCCAATGATTTCATTGGGAGCAGGATCAAGACTGTCCATATTGTCTTTACCTTTTTAATAATTCAACAGACTGAAATGCTATCTCACCGATTTTTGTTCATACATATATAAAAAACTTGTTCAAAAAGAAAAGCTTTGAAAAGTGAAGTTTAACTTTACTTTCAAGTCCACAGAGTTGAAGTATCATTTACAAGTGTAAAATCTAGTAGATGTTTCCTTTTTTACATTCTCTACTGTACTGTTCCTTCTATGTTTCCTAATTATTGCCTGTCAAATACTGAAAAGAAATGATAGAACTTTGTGTTATCAGCCCATTGACGTCAATGGAACACGGAATTCCCATTGACTTCTATGACTTTGGATCAGGCCCTTAGATCCAGATTCTGAAAGCCTTGTCAGTGCTGAGTATATGTCACAGCATGAGGAAGAGTGACAGAATCTGGCCTTCAAGTGGTGGGAGTTGTTTTTGTTTTTCCTTTTTTTCCAATGGCAATTGCTATTAGATAGAGACATGCAGATCTTTTGTATGGAGTCTGCCATACTATTGATCCACACAAGACTCTAACTGCTTTCAGTGAGAGTTCCATGCATAGAATGCTACCTGGATTGAGCCCTAACGTCATCAGTTTATTTCATAAGTATAACAAAACAGGCTTGTTAAACACTTTTAACACATATTTTCTAGCTTATTTGTACAACTTACAAAAACTTTTTGGGATCATTTTTAAAATGTATATATAAAAATCACAGAAAAGCACAGAAAAGAGTTGATCTGAACAAACTGTTGATCTGAACAAACACAGCAGTAGGATGTTTCTTTAGTTTTAGGTAATGGGACTTTAGTCACCTACATGCCTTGTTAGTTTTATGAAGAATGGGCTATTTTAGTAATGAAATGTGTGAAGAATATTTCATTTGAAGAAGTCTGTCAATTTGTTGTTGCTGCTTTTAAGGCAAGAAAGTAATTGCCCTTCCTGGAACTGGTTTTGCTTTATTCCTAAATCTCTCTTTAAACTGAGGTATATACTGTAAAATAAGGTTGTTTTCAGTCTTGGGGAAAAAAAAACACATTTTTATTTTTAATAGACGATTGAAGTGTTTTTTATTTACTTAAACCTCATTCACACTTTGCATGCAATTTTTTAAAATAACCATATCAATATGATTTCATACAACTCCATACTTGCATACATCCATTTCATTTTTTACTTTAATTAATCCTGCTATCAGTCCACACAAAATAATCCTACTGAGTGCAGTGGGAGAGCCACATGTAGAACAATGGTCAGACTAAAAGAAAAGGAGTACTTGTGGCACCTTAGAGACTAACAAATTTATTAGAGCATAAGCTTTCGTGAGCTACAGTTCACTTCATCCGATGAAGTGAGCTGTGGCTCACGAAAGCTTATGCTCTAATAAATTTGTTAGTCTCTAAGGTGCCACAAGTACTCCTTTTCTTTTTGCGAATACAGACTAACACGGCTGCTACTCTGAAAAATGGTCAGACTGAGCCCTATTTAGGTATAGATTGTGTTTATAGCACTTAGCTGATAGTAAAAAGCAACATGTAGCTGCATTGCCACAAGAGGAACTATGCATGTAGGGCTGTCCAAATAACTGAATAATGAGTTCAGGTGCAGGTCTGAAAAAAAAATTAAATATATTTTGGGTCGACCTGAAATGAGAATGTTTCAAAATTTTCTGTGAACCGAAATGTAAAAGAATAGATCCATTTTGTGTGGACCAAATTGTTTCTGTAGACTCAAAATGAAACATTTTTTTTAGATTTAATTTTAAAAAAATGAAATTGAGGGAAATTCTGAAACAAACTGTCTTTCTGAAAGAAAAAAAAATCCAGATTTCTGACTTTTTAAATTGTGTTTTGACTGAAAAAAATTGCCAAAATTGACTTGAATTTGCAAATGGTTTCATCCGATCCAAATCTGCCTTTTTTTTTTTTTGGCAAAATAAAGTTTTGCATGTAAAATTTCACCAAGTTCTGCCTGGGGATGCATTTTTCCCCTGAGAGACACAATTCTTCCCATGGCCTTTTATTGCACTGGAAGGGAAGCATACTCCTCACCTTCCATTCAGGCAGTTGTGCTGGCTATTACATAGGGTGAACAGATCTATAGAATTAATTTCAAAATGTATCAAGAATTATAACATTCAAAAACCAGTAGGAGAACTCTTCATTATCCCTGGACACTCAATAACAGACTTAAAAGTGGCAATTCTTCAACAAAAAAACTTCAAAAACAGACTCCAACAAGTTTCAGAGTAGCAGCCATGTTAGTCTGTATTCGCAGAATACATCCGATGAAGTGAGCTGTAGCTCACGAAAGCTTATGCTCTAATAAATTTGTTAGTCTCTAAGGTGCCATAAGTACTCCTAGACTCCAACAAGAAACTGCAGAACTGGAATTAATTTGCAAACTGGACACCATCAAATTAGGCCTGAATAAAGATGGAGTGGATGGGTCACTACAAAAACTAATTTCCCCCTGCTGATACTCACACCTTGTCAACTATTTTAAATGGGCCACCTTGATTTCATTGGCCTCATTAGCACTACAAAAGTGATTTCCACCCCTTTTTGTCAACTGTTGAGAATAGCCCACTTCCACCTTAATTGAATTGGCTCGTTAGCAGTGACCCCCCACTTGGTAAGGCAACTCCCATCTTTTCATATGCTGGGTATTTATACCTCCCTACTGTATTTTCCACTCCATGCATCTGATGAAGTGGGTTTTAGCCCACAAAAGCTTATGACCAAATAAATTTGTTAGTCTCCAAGGTGCCACAAGGACTCCCAGTTGTTTTTGCTGATACAGACTAACACGGCTACCACTCTGACAAATGTATTTAGGCACCTATAGATGCAAATAGACATCTTGTGGGATTTTCAAAAGTGCCTAGGTGCCTAGTTAATCACTAGCCTGTCTGCATCTTTAGGAATCTAAAGACCTTTAAAAATTTGGCATTAGGTCTCTGCCCACTTCCTTCAGCTCCCACCCTCTTGCTCCCAGGGGAAGCTTGAATATATACTTGCATACATCTGAACACCAAGGCCTGGATCTACATATTGCTCTAAATCAGTGGTTCTCAAATCTGGTCCTTCACTTGTTCAGGGAAAGCCCCTGGTGGGCCGGGCCAGTTTGTTTACCTGCCACGTCTGCAGGTTCGGCCGATCGCAGCTCCTACTGGCCACGATTTGCTGCTCCAGGCCAATGGGGGTTGCAGAAAGCGGCACAGGCCGAGGGATGTGCTGGCCACCCTTCCCGCAGCCCCCATTGGCCTGGAGTGGCAAACTTTGGCCAGTGGGAGCTGCGATCGGCCGAACCTATGGATGCGGCAGGTAGACAAACCAGCCCAGCGTGCCGGGGTTTTCCCTGAACAAGCGGTGGACCAGAGTTGAGAACCACTTCTCTAAATGGATGTGTAGGGACTGAGATATCTTGCCTTTCCTGCATGGCTACATTGTGGTTAGGAACAATCTAGCTCTAAATTAGTTGTCTAATACAAAAAAAAAATTACAGTGTATGGGCTCGGTACTGCAAGCTCTCATTGAGCAGAACTGCCCCTGAACTCAATGGGAGGTACATGCAGAAAAGATCAGATCCTATGAAGGATAAGGAGAGGATAATATTTATTTATTTATTTTAAATTCATTTTAGATACATATGAGAGCATTTCTAAGTGGCTTGCCCATTCAGTTTCTTCAAAGTCTTTCCAGGCTGACTTTGTACCAGAATCTCAAAATGTAATAAACTCTTTAGCTATTTTTTAAAAATCAGCTAGTTTAAAATAGGGTTTTATTAAATTATATTTTCTAACGAAAAATGAAGTATTTCCCTTAATGTATTAACAGCTGACTTGACCAGTATTTAGAAAGTTAATAAAGTGAATATAAGTTTATTGTTGAGAAACTTCATAGTGTTACAAAAGAATGTTGAATGACCTACATACTGATTAATACAGTTTCATCTATTTGTGAGGATTCTAATTTATAAATAATAGCCACAATATATGGAGATAATTTTAATTAAAATCTGAAAAGCTGCAACTGATTTTCTTTCAGAGGTGTACCCTATCAACAAATGTTGACATAAAACACATGTACATGTAAAAAATGAGATTACTTATTATAGAGGTAATGGCTCCATAATGAAGACTGAATTAAGTTTTTCATGTAAAGTGGGAATTCAGTCTCTTTGTTATGTATTATATTACTTACAAACACACACCAGACATACAAAATTTACCACAGATAAGAAAAAACATGTTTTTCATTACTGTCATTCCTCATGGTTAAGGGCAGATGAACATATTCTTCCTGGAATGGTGTATTTCCCTGGTAGTATTGCAAAGCTGTTATGTATTTATATGGCCTTTATTTATTTATTTATTTATTTATTTTAAAGGGCTAGGCATACCCTCCCATTGTTCTATGTTTGGTCTCCAGTTTACTTCCAGAAGATGTTTTGTATAAAAATCTTAAAATCCTAATTCAAAATGAGCAACTTTGATGTAAATTTAATGTTCAGTTTTACTGCAACACATTGGCACCAGATGTCTATAAATATGGGAAAGTTGTTTAATCTATTTGAAGTACGGTGCAGCCCGCCAATAAGACTTCATTATGATATTACCACTATGGACAATTCTGAAACTGAGTTTAATCTGTTCCACTGATCCCAACAACCCGAGCCCAAAAGCTTCTTAAAAAGCTCTTCCCTTTTATTTTCTTACTAATCTGCTCATCTGTTTTAGTATAAAATAGATACACATACAAATACACACACACACACACACACACACACACACACACACACACACACTTAAAATCCATTGTTGAAAATCTATGTCTTTGTAGATATCCTCATATGTAAGAAATGGGCAAAAACAAACTTGGACAGCTTTCTTGAACTGAAATTGTTTTTGAATTTGAATTTGTTAATAAAGTTCATTATATGGTATGTTGGTTGAAACGTTAGAAAAAATGAAAGCTATGTGGGTGTAATTCTCCGGGAAGCAAATGCCTCATTTAGGAAGCATCCTGTCTGAAACCTTAGAAACCTAAATGCTGGGAATTTTACCGAGTGAAGATGAAACAGACCGTGATGAAGCTGCAGAGGCAGTGTTCTTGTTCTGTGTGTCTGAACTGATGAAAGTATTCACTGGATGTAGGCTAGTTAAGTTAGTTACCCAGAAAGCATCAACACTGGAGTTAGGTAACACATTTACTGTTCTTGCTGCAAATTAATGAGATGAAGAAAAAAAACACACATACACACACAATGCAAAGCTGCAATATGCACAAATGTAATAAAACCATGTGCTAATCAAGCAATGCATCTCTGAATTCAAGTGCACAAAAGTCAGGAAAGGACAAAAACAAAGATTGCTCTGGTGAGATTAACTCAATTTTGTTGTACATCTGTCTATTTTTAGTAACTGTTCTTTGAATTACATTAATGAAAAAGGGTAATACATATTACTAACAAAGGGTTACATTGACAACATCGCCGAATGAAGGTAGCCAGAACAACCTTAACTTTTTGAATTTCCTGACTCAAGTGCTTGATCTTGCAACCTTAACATTTTATTAACACTTGCTTTGTGCATTCAGAGCCCAAGCCTGTTTCCACTGAAGACTATCCAAAAACCCCCTGATTAAATACGAGAAAGATGAAGCTTTGTATTTCTCCACACAGCTTTTTAGCATGTGTAGCTCACCAGCTTTTCCAGAGGAGCTTTTAAATTATTTGAAGACAAGAAGGGAAAACCCAATTCACTGTGTATTTAACATATGCATGCAGAGTCTATAGCTGTGTGAACATGTATAAACTTAATGAAATCTTCTATTGCACCTGATCAGTGTAAAGTCTTCACATAGCCATATTTTAATTTGAAAGTTTTTATCTCAAATTAAGTAAAGGCAAAGAGGATTATATCTGTGCTCAAAGCTTCAAATTTCAGGATGTAACTGTGTCTAAAAAAAACATTATTATTTTTTTAAATGAAAAAAGTGTATTGATTCCACTCACAAAAGAACTCAAAACTGGGCAAAAAGTTATGCTCATGCTCTCTGGGGAAAAATAAATATAAATCTGTAGGCAGAAAGAAAGAAAGAATAGAAAATATCAGCCCAAAAAGTGAATGTGGAAAGTTTACAGGGAATTATTATAGAAACTGCTCTTCAGCCTTAACTGTACTGGACACTACTAAATCTTTGTGCTTATAGGTTCTCACTCTAGGTGATGTAATTCACTCTACCCCAAGGTTCCAGGGTGCAATGTTACTACCTTTTATGTCTGGGTGAGAGGGTGATCTCAAAACCTTTCTGTTAGAAACACTGCTTTAATATGTGCCCCCACCCACCCACCCGCTCCATCCTTACCTGTTTGGAGATGTTTTAATTTTGCATTCATATCTCAGTGTAAAAAAAAAAAGTCTCCTGTCTCTGATGCAGTTTGTAGGATAAATTCTGCTTCCAGTTATGTCCATAGTAATTCCATTGGCATCAGTGGAGTTAACTCCAGATGTATATCAGTGTAGAATCTACATAGGACAAAGAATTTTATGGAAGTGTTTGATCTTTTTTTCTCTTGGTAATAACTCTAGTTTTACTGGTCTCACAGATGCCATGAATTGGTACATAATAATAGTCTGTTATTCATCATCATAAATATCATGAGAGAAAGAGAGAGAGAGAGAGAGAGAGAGAAAGAGTTAACTGTGATAGCAATGTGTTTGTTCTGTCTTAGTGTAGCTGGGAAAAGATGAAGAATGTAAGTGAACATTATACACCCTGAAGACGACTGTCAATGTTGCCCTTGGAACTCACAACCATTCAGCTTTTATGAGAATGTTTGATTTGATTTATATTTACGATTGTCAAGGGGGGAGAGAGAAGGACTGAGAGGGAAGGTACTTAATTAATACACTCTAAGGAGTAAATACAGCATATGTTATAGTGATACCATAAACCTCCATCAGACCTCTAGAGCAGAAAGATTCATCTAAAAAAACCCAAAATCGGTCTCATTCCATTTGAGGTATATATTGTTAATAAAACAAATACTGCTGACTTTAAAGGAGCAGTAAATCATCATTTAGATTACTAGATTTGGAAAAATGTTAACAACCTAACAATCTTTCACTATTAACGCTGTTTTTTACATTTGCATTTCTCTCAATGTGGATTGTTAAAAATTGGCCAGTCAGTTTAAATTTGTACTCAATTAATACTACTAATATAATTATAGGTGGAGCAAGTGTAAGGCTTACATAAAGGATGCCTAATGCTTTTCAGTCACTTATAACTTTAAAGTTTAGCAAACATCTGGGCAAAAATTTTTCCATGCTTGTCTCAGCCTCAGCTTTAAGTTTTTTCAAAGTTTTAGCCAAAAAGCTCCACTGTTTCCAAGAATAAGGCTAGTGAAAAATAGGATATTTGTAGAGCCTTGTGCGGATACAAAATTTGTATCGCATCCGATCCATGATCCGCAGCTATCTGCATCCGTGGATGTGGATTTCTGTTGATATAAAGAGAATAACTGTGAATTTCAGGGCTCTGGATATTTGCCAATCTTTAAAAAAAATTGGATAATTTTGAACTACCTCTAGCACCCAAGTGGATAGGAGCAGGGACTTGACATTGACCCAGGGAATACTCTTGGGGTCAGAGAAATGAAAAATCTGACCATGAAAAATCAGTCCTGATTTGGCAGTAATAAGCCAAACAAAACAACCATTTGCATGTGCACAATAGAATTTGTTAGACATTTAATCCTTAATGTTGTGAATGAAAGTCCCAACAGCACTGAGAATGCTCCCATGCCATATTAAGCCTCCTGTATTGTTCTGAAGTAATCATACAGACTTGAACCTTCAGACTGGACACAGATGAAACAGTCCTCCTATTTTAATCCATCAGAGTAACCTTTAGCCTAGGAGAAGGAGCACATGTGTGGAGCCAAGAAATTATGTATTCAAGACTCACCTTCTCTACTAACAGGTATCCTACGTACTTTGCATAATTTATTATTAACCAAGGCCTCAGATCCCTGGTTTAAGAGGGATAAAAGTACTAGTCTCCTCATTTTACTGACGGAATTACTGAGGTTGCACAATGAGAGACACAAAGTGGGTGGGATAATATCTTTTATTGGACCAACTTCTGTTGGTGAAAGAGAAGACCTTCTGAGCTTATGCAGAGCACTTCTTCAGGTCTGCAAACAGGTTGCACAATTTCTCACAGAGCTGGGAATAGAGCCACAGTCTCTAATGTGGTCTCATCCATATAGCCACAACGCTGCCCTATGTGGCTCTATGTGCTTGACTATGCAGTCTGTAAAGCTTGTATGTAATTTACTGGTTCACTATGTTATGCATCTCCCTCTAGAGCTTGTCAACAGAGGATAACAGCCTACTACAGCTAACAGAATTACACTTTTATCTTAAGTCACAAAGGTCTCTCTTATAAATCTGAAGATCTTGGATTCAAACCCAGATGATAGTTTATGTGAACTTACAGATGCATATGATGGGAGCCCTTTATTTTCTTTTTCATCCCCAAAACCCCCAAAGAAATTGCATAACAGCCTCCATGCTTGCCATTCCCCACTCATACAAATTAAACATCCTGTGTTAAATAATGTTAAGGATGCAAAACTGAGTACTCAGGACCCCTCTTATATTCAATGTACAGCATGGCTAGTGCTCAGGGAATCGATTAGGGTCGTGTGACTGAGTACATACGATCCTTGCCTCATTTGCTCAGATTTTCAGAAAATTGGAAAAATTATGCCCTAGCTGTGTCAAATTGAATGCCAGATTATTGGGGCAGCCAAAATTAATGGATAGATTTGCAAATGTTGGCCCTAGTCTTTCTGTGCCATGAGTCCTTCTCTGTAAAATAGGGATACTAATACTTCCTTGCCTCATGAATGCTTTTAAGACAGCCAGGAGAATCCATGAGCATCATCAAAGAGGCTATAAAAAATAACATATTCCATATCCATTTCACCTTTTGGAAGGGGTACAGTAATGAAGGCTCACAACAAATGATGAGGATAAAAAGAAAAGTTGAACTTCTACCTCACTCCCAGAGTACAATCCATTTTGCAAATTGAATGAGGCAGGGTTCTTGTGGAAAAAAGTGTATGTGATCATATAATCGAAGATTGTACCCTAATGCATATACATAAGAGGAAATAATTTAGTCACAGGCAAACTTAATTCTGGTGTTTCCTAACTTTACTTTTTGTTAAGGCAAAGACACTACATCATATGTTACTTATTCAGGGTCAGGTTAATATTCAAGGAACCTGGCTAAAGATTCATTAATATTATTTTTTTATATATAATTCAAACTTGTGCTAGCACTTTACTGAACAAATAGAGAATTATGGTCCTTGCCCCCAAAAGATTACAATCTAATTTTAGATGTGTCACGAGTCAGAACTTGTCTATACATGGAAGTGCACCAATATAAGTTATTTTGGTTTACTTAAATCAATACAACTATTTCAGTAGAGCGCTTTCATGCTGTTGTGCTTGCACCAGTGCATGTTGCACTGCTTACATTCATACAGCAGCATGCTCCATCTATTTAAGCATAGTTCATTGTAGTTAGATATCCCATGGGCCTCTCCATGGGTTCAATGCCTTATGGGAAATGTTTATGGTCCACTAGGATTTAAAGGAATTCTGGGAGCAGGGATCTGTCACAGGGTGACTGTCTCCTTTAAGAGGTAGGGTCCAGTGCACTTGTGACTTATCTGCCTCCAACTGGGTCTAAGAGAAGGTATCTGAAGCATATGAAAAGAGACAAGAGAGTGGCACATGAGAGCTGCCTGAGACAGACAGGAATGGCTGAGAATATCTGGACCCAAGAGCTACTGGGAAGAACAAAAGGTGAAGAAAGTCATTGGTGAGGACTGGCCACAGCTGGGAAATCCCAGCTGAGTTACATGAGGGGTTGTACAGAGGGGCCCCGGGAACAAGGGTAAGAATCAACCTGGTTAGGAGAAACTGAGCCTGAAACAAGAGGCTTGATGCTGCAGGGTGGATCCCAGGAGCAGGGGTAGTGAGATGCATGCATGGAGAGTGAGTAGAACATTGTGGGAAGTCCTTTTGTGACTGACCTGACTTGAGGCTACTGGAGAAGAGTTTATGGGAAACAAGCAATTCTGGGAACTCTTAGGTGGATGGCCTAGAGGGTGGGGCCCTGGAATACAGGCAAAGAGACTGAGAACAGAGTGGAGATGGACTCTCAAGTGGATGAACTGGAAATGATGTCCCTGGAGTGGGCATGGGAAAATGTAATGATTCTATTGTACTTTAGGATTTGGAGAAGCAGGGTTTAACCTGGAAGAATCCTTGTGATAATTTCACACGTATATAAATAAATTATTCCCAAAAGGTGGGATTTTGAATGGACACTGTGAGACACAGTGTTCTTTTTTTTGGGGGGCGAGGAGGGGGCAAATGAAGGGAAAAAGGGGACAGGTGCATTGGCCATACAAGGCCTACTGCAGGGGAGCTGCTCGAAATGGTAACTGCCCTACTTCAAGATCAAACTCCCATCATGATTTCCACTGTAATCGAGAAGGATGTAGTAGCCTTTATTCCAGGATCAGTGTACTAACCTTATCTCTATCCAGAAGAATAATGCAGAGCCCCTCTTTAGAAGCACATGACAATTGCAATATGGAATGTGCCATTCCAGATTGCTACTGGTCTATGAGGAACCAATTTGGTGTTTGGCATCTGCAGTAGAAGGACTTGTCATAGAATTCTGCCAGGTAACTCAGTTGAACAGGATAATCAGGCTGACCAATGTGCAGGAAATAATATGGACTTGAACAGTAAGGATTCCCTAATTAGGACAGTGCTACTCAGGACATATAAACCAGTTTTGGGCCTGGCTCATCTGTACTCTGAATATCAACCAGAAAGAATACTTCTGCATGATCTGTAGGCCTTGATGGACCCTCTGAAGAGTTTGAGAGATCAATCTTCATGTAACAGCTTTTAGTCACAATGCTTAATGCACCACCAGAAGATGCTCAGATATTATGGTGAGTCTGGTATAGAAACCTATCTAGAATAGAATAGATCACTGGGAAAAGATTTACAGGTATTAATGTTGATTGGTGCAGGAAAGTCCATAATGCCAGAATATTCAGAAAGTCTATCTGATAAATTCTACCCTCTCCCCCAACTATGCATTTGACATCAATGGGATTTCTTTCCCAATTGTTATTTTGGGAGATCCAGTTTACGCTTTGCCTCGCTGTTTCAGGAAATAAACCATAGGAGAGTGGAGAGAATGGTGTGAGGAGACATAATAAAGGTCTGACACACAGAAAGCAAGTGTCAAACAGAGAGACAGATTCCCCAGTGCCCTCTGGATCTTTTGCACCACTTTGGCAATGCAAAGCAGCAGTAAGCCCAGTGTAATTGACATCAGTTAGTTGTTTGTACTAATTGTACTCAAGGTCCTCAGATTCCATTGGCTAATACTACAGAATGGACTAAAATCACATAATTATACAGTTATGGTACAGTATATGCATCTCTTAATGCTTCCATTAAAGCTATTTTTAATGGTAAAAATTAACTCCATGGAGGCAAGATGGAAGAAGTGGGTGTTTAGTTTCTAAAGGAGATTTTAAAATTAAATATTTTCATTTTATATGTAAATAACTAGTCACCCAAGTACAATCCTGCCTGACCCCTGGCAATCTGCAGCTACTGTGGCCACATGACTATGTTTAGGTTCTAGCTTAAATAGTAGAGCTACACATGTATGTCTACCTGAGTTGGAACTCCTGAGCTCAGAGTGTCCACCCAAGTTACCCTGGGAAGCAGTGCACAGAACTCACAGCCTAGGGAGAAGGGCCTAAAGTGACTTTAAGCTACCTTTGGGCCCTCCTGATCTTGAGCTACCCCTTGGCCCCGGCATAACTTAGACTCTGGGAGGATCTGTCTACATCACAGAAGTATCCCGGGGTTGCCCTAAGGGCTGCAATACTGGCTGTTTAAAAGTCTCATACCTCCAGCCTTACCCCTGCATGCCCTCTGCATCAGGACTTTGTCAAGGGGTTTTTGAATAATAGCCTTATGGCTGTCTCCTCTGATACTGTGGTTAGGGGAGTCCTCCCCTGGGTGGATCTAGGGTTTTTAAGGCTGTTTAACTTGGCATACAAAGGCAAGAGAGCATTTGAATATCTTTCCAAAAAGACCAAATCTTCTGATGGTCTTGAGCCCTTCAACTGGCATAACTGACCACAGGAGTAACATCTCAAGGTAAATGGATCTTCTCATGGCCTAGAGCCAGTTTACTGGCTCCTACATCACTCCTTCTCCCTGCTGCCATCATAGCAATTGGGGTCAAGGGAAAAGGTGCATGGCTGGGGTATCTCTATGCCCTACTGCAGTATTTCCCAAACTTGGGATGTTGCTTGTTCAGGGAAAGCCCGTGGCAGGCCAGGCCAGTTTGTTTACCTGCTGTGTCCACAGGTTTGGCCGATCGTGGCTCCCACTGGCCATGGTTCACCACTGCAGGCCAATGGGGGCTGCAGGAAGCGGTGGCTGGTATGTCCCTTGGCCCGCGCCACTTCCCGCAGCCCCCATTCGTCCAGCAGCGAATCATGGCCAGGTAGAGCCGCGATCAGCCGAACCTGTGGTGCAGCAGGTAAACAAACCAGCCTGGCCCTCCAGGGCTTTCTCTGAACAAGCAGCATCCCAAGTTTGGGAAACACTGCCCTACTGATACCTGGCTGACATATTGGTCTCTTGGGGCTGTTGGCAGCTGCCATAACTTGGAGTAATTGTCAGACTTCTCTCAGTTACACCAGAGATTCAGATTTCCACCCATCTAGCCAAGGATTAAAGTATCATAAAGGACACTTTGCATCCCCACTCTTAAGCTGTGTTATGCACTTTTTGGTCATAGCTGAGATCTGTACCAAACTATGTATCTAAAAATAAAGGCATGATTATTCAAGGAAGAAAAAAAAAAAACCACAGATGACAAAAGGTATGCTATCCTGAAGAAAACAGAAATGATGAGCAAATGTTTCAATATACTCTAAGAATGGTCAAAAATACTCAGTACAAACAATGACAGGTTTCAGAGTAGCAGCTGTGTTAGTCTGTATCCGCAAAAAAAAATAAATAAATAAAGGAGTACTTGTGGAATCTTAGAGACTAACAAATTTATTTGAGCATAAGCTTTCGTGAGCTACAGCTCACTTCATTGGATGCATGCAGTGGAAAATACAATGGGGAGATTTATATACAGAGAACATGAAACAATGGGTGTTACCGTACACACTGTAATGAGAGTGATCAGGTAAGGTGAGCTATTACCAGCAGGAGAGCGGGGGCGAAAAACCTTTTGTAGTGATAATCAAGATGGGCCATTTCCAGAAGTTGACAAGAACATCTGAGGAACAGTGGGAGTGGGGGGAGGAATAAACGTGGGGAAATAGTTTTACTTTGTGTAATGGATCATCCACTCCCAGTCTTTATTCAAGCCTAAGTTAATTGTATCCAGTTTGCAAATTAATTCCAATTCAGCAATCTCTCATTGGAGTCTATTTTCAAAGTTTTTTTGTTGAAGCATTGCCACTTTTAGGTCTGTAATCGAGTGACCAAAGAGATTGAAGTGTTCTCCAACTGGTTTTTGAATGTTATAATGCTTGACGTCTGATTTGTGTCCATTTATTCTTTTACGTAGAGACTGTCCAGTTTGGCCAATTGTAAGGGACTGCGGAAGACTTTGTTACAGCCTAGCCAGGGAACTTCCGCTTTCTTGAGCGGAGAGGCTACTGTGGGTCATAGATAGCTGCTTCATTACTGTGGGATAGAGATAGTTCTTGAAGGACACAGCTGCTTTGCATGGCCCTTTGCCAGGTAGTAGAAAGCCCCCCTTTAAGAAGCACTTAACTTTATATTCATGAGCTATTTTTGTATAATGCTTATTAATGCTGACTGTCTGCCCCTCCATCGGACTCCGTCCCAGGCAAAGCTCCGGTGTGCTGGGTTCCTCACCTCCGTGACTGCAATGCTTGGAGTCCCCGTTGTGGGTGGGTCACTAACCTTCAATAAAGCCAATAACTCACAGCTGTGTGTAAGCCTCGTTTTTCTCAGAGTACTCCTACCGGACCTGCGGTGCTTCGAGCACCGTGGCCCAGAACACCAATGTACATGGCAGAGGGGCATTGCTGGCACATAATGGCATACATCACATTGGTAGATGTGCAGGTGAATGAACTTCTGATAGTGTGGCTGATGTGATTAGGCCTTATGATGGTATCCCCTGAATAGATATGTGGACAGAGTTGGCAACGGGCTTTGTTGCAAGGATAGGTTCCTGGGTTAGTGGTTCTGTTGTGTGGTGTGTGGTTGCTGGTGAGTATTTGCTTCAGCTTGGGGGGCTGTCTGTAAGCAAGGACTGGCCTGTCTTTCAAGATCTGTGAGAGCGATGGGTCGTCCTTCAGGATAGGTTGTAGATCCTTGATGATACATTGGAGAGGTTTTAGTTGGTGGCTGAAGGTGATGGCTAGTGGCGTTCTGTTGTTTTCTTTGTTGGGCATGTCCTGTAGTAGGTGACTTCTGGGTACTCTTCTGGCTCTGTCAATCTGTTTCTTCACTTCAGCAGGTGGGTATTATAGTTGTAAGAATGCTTGAGAGAGATCTTGTAGGTGTTTGTCTCTGTCTGAGGGGTTGGAGCAAATACGGTTGTATTGTAGAGCTTGGCTGTAGACAATGGATCGTGTGGTGTGCTCTGGATGAAAGCTGGAGGCATGTAGGTAGGCATAGCGGTCAGTTGGTTTCTGGTATAGGGTGGTGTTTATATGACCATCGTTTATTAGCACCATAGTGTCCAGGAAGTTGATCTCTTGTTTGGACTGATCCAGGCTGAGGTTGATGGTGGGATGGAAATTGTTGAAATCATGGTGGAATTCCTCAAGGGCTTCTTTTCCATGGGTCCAGATGATGAAGCTGTCATCAATGTAGCTCAAGTAGAGTAGGAGCATTAGGGGATGAGAGCTGAGGAAACATTGTTCTACGTCAGCCATAAAAATGTTGGCATACTGTGGGGCCATGCGGGTACCCATAGCAGTGCCGCTGTTTTGAAGGTATACATTGTCCCCAAATGTGAAAAAGTTATGGGTGAGGACAAAGTCACAAAGTTCAGCCACAAGGTTTGCCGTGACATTATCGGGGATACCATTCCTGACGGCTTGTAGTCCATCTTTGTGTGGAATGTTGGTGTGGAGGGCTTCTACATCCATAGTGGCTAGGATGGTGTTTTCAGGAAGATCACCGATGGATTGTGGTGGCTCGAAGACAGTTGGGAGTGCTGGTAGCATAGGGCCTGATGATGGAGTCTACATAGCCAGACAATCCTGCTGTCAGGGTGCCAATGCCTGAGATGATGGGGTGTCCAGGCTCCTCAGTACAAACAATGTTACTGCTATGTTATGGGGTATATAACCCATAGAGGCAATGAAAGGGTTAATGTTGGCCTGAGCCACCAATTATGCTCCCTGAAGGGTGGAGCAGTCTTAATTAAAGATGAAGGCCAGCTGGGGAGGGGCTGGGTGTTGACTATAAACTAGCTCAGGAGGCAAGCCCATGCACAGTTTTTACTGGGTACTCGGTTTTTACTGAGATGACAGCAGGCTGCAGATTGTTTCCTATGAGATAGCGCATTCTGGTCCCCCCATCCTGTGCACTCAGCCTATTTTTGGGCTGCATCCCTTGGGGTGAATTGTGGCCACAGAGTGAGCTATTTCTGAGGTAATAAAGGTTAGTCCTAGTGCAAGCTGAAGAAGTGCTCCCCTCTCCCATATTTACCTGTGAAAATATCATTTGCAACCTGGACCCAAGAAACATGGATTGGTTGGCTTCAAACACCCTTCTAAATATTTTTTTGCGCTATGTTTTACTTGAAAGCATTTCATAATGTCTACAACTTTTCATGCCCAGAGCTGCCATCCAAGTCAATGGGAGCCATAGCTGCTTAGTGTGTCTGAAAAGCAGACTTTTTTTTTTTTTAACATGTAAAAGTCTGACCTAACTTCTACCATCATTGTAACACACAACGCCCATTCTCCTGCTTTTCTTTGGTCAACAAACATAGGATCAGTTTGCAAATATCTAGTAGAGGCTTTAGCTTTTTCCCCTCTAACAGTTTGAGTCTAAAGAGTGCTTATTTTCAGATGGAAATTTACTCATGAGACAGTGTTGACACACCGTTGTTTGTATAGTGGGTACCTTTCAACTTACTCAAGACCACCTACTGTATCTGTCAGCACTTCACTGGAAAACATCTTTCCTTGACTGCCTGTTACACTTCAAGAGAGCTCTTTCCCTTTTGTTCATAAGCTGTGCACAGCATTGTTCTTCCTTTGTTAGATCACTTCCCCTAGAATTCACAATCTTTAATAAATACATCATCAACAAAATGCTTTCATCTATTCATTAAATTTTGTAATGCCACTAGAAATGACTTCTCTCCTTCTACATATCTAACAAACTTGTCAGCAAATCTGTTCACATCATTCTTAAGGCACAAGAGGTTTTTTCTTTGTTCTTTTCCCAGCTCAGTAACTTTTCATCAGATGACTTGCACTCTTTGTCATGAATATTTTTTAAACCATTCGCCATGACAATATACTTGATTCTACATATATCCTACACTCAGACAGCCCATCAACATCAGTGAAATTTTGAGCTATAGAATCCGTAGGATCAGTGGCTATATTATATTTAAAATACGTGTGGCTCCAAGTTGAATTGTCCTCTGGATTTTTAATCTCTTTAGTTTTATTATTTACTTTAAATTGCTTCTATGCTTTTCAACCCATACATAAAAATACATAAAGTCACTAGAACAGAAAGTTCCAGAACATAGTAATAAAAATACAGTGCCACATATTGTAAGTGTAGGAGGATTTTTTGGGGCGGATAATACCATAGTAATGTAATTGGACAGAATATGCATTTCACTCTCAATTGGTTTTAGACATTAGCTTATTATTTATCTCTATTTGTATTTCTTTAGCACCTAGGAGACCCTGTCATGAATCAGGCCTCCATTGTGCTAGGTACTGTACAAACATTTCTAAAAAAGCGTCCATGTCCCAAAGAGCAAACAAAATCTAATGACATAATAGAAAAGGAGGGAACAGGTGGAGCACAAGGAAAGAATGAAACAGTAAGGGGAGGAGGGGCACCAGCCCACATGGTGCTAAAGCTCCATGACTCTAAAGAAATATACTGTACTAGAAGGATGGCCAAATGCACATGGAAATGGATGGAGATTTGGATTTACCTCCTAGCCAGACCTCATGTGACTGGGCAAGTCCCTTAATCTACCATGTGCCTCTGTAAAGTGATCCCTATCTGTAAAGTGGGGATAATACTTTTCTGCCTCACAAACATATTGTGAGGATAAAAACCATTATTAGCATGAAGGGCTCAGCTACTATGGTTAGGAGGACCATATAATAAATAATTAGATTGAGGTACATTGAGATCTCTATCCCACCCTCCATATACCGGTCACAGTGAAGTGGGTGCACATTGCTGTCCTTATTAATCTCCAAATTTATTTAATCATATCCACTAGCTGACATGACCCACTGTGGCTTGCTCAGTGACTACGCACACAGCTAACTCTTTAAGCTATAACTGTGACAGTGAGGGTTACATCTGCACTCAGACCTACAGCTGTGATTCCCAGCTCACACAGACACACTAGCTTGATGGGAGCTAGCATGAGTATAAATAAAAGTGTAGCTGGTGTAGCATGGGCAGCACTGGCACAGCTTATCCATGCCAAGTTCAAGCACACCTGAACCCATAAGAGCTTACTCAGCACAGCTATGTGAAGGCACTGCTGGCCATGATACTGCAGCTACACTAATATTTAGCTCAATGAGAGCTAGTGCAAGTATAGCATGAGGATGTATGCAAGCTGGAAATCACACCCCTTCTTTGTAGTCTAGATGTAGCCTTGAGTGAGGGTGAGATTTTGTCCTTAGTGTTAAAATACTTAAAAACAAAACAAACAAAAAAACACCCAACCAACCCTTGCTGGTAACCATTATTTTAAAATGATTCCCAACAGCATCTAGAATTTTAGATCAACAATGCAAAAATCAAATAGTTACCATAGTTCATTATTAGCTTGGAACAAAACAGAGCAGTGATTATTCCTCTAATTGTCCTTAAAGTCATTATTACATATGCAAGTTCAATTTTCTACTCTCCAGAGCCTTTCCCTCTCTACACTGTGTGATTCACCAAATTACACTATTGTGATTAGTCCCTGAAACCAGTGTCCAAGTGGTATCAGGCAAGTACTGAGCTCCTTTTGCTGAGGTCAATTTAATTACATTGTGCATGACAGAAACCAGCCCAGTTGAGTATTGCCTTTGCCACCAGCAATTGACACCTGAGTGTTAATGAGCTGGTAATTAAGAGTTAGCACAGACAGGCACATTTAAGTGTTTAGGACTGGGGTTACATATGCTGTAATGCTTCTATGCTAAAAGCCAGTTTTCATTTTCTAGAGTATACAACATTTTTGAAATATAAAACATACAAAAGCAATTCCAAATAAGAAGCAAGAAATGCTTATGTAATAGCAGGAATGAATGGTAGCTCTTTACACTTTATGAAAAACAACATCTCTTCTTACTTATTGAGCATTTGATATTAATGTCCTTTAATCAACACGTTTGTTCAAATTTGGATTGATTATGTTCTGATTTTTGTTTTCTTCAAGATTGTTTAAAGGAGCCCTTTTCCAGTAGCAGGGCTTTTGAGCTGTGCTCCGGCTCCACTCCAGCTCCAGGCAAAAACCTGCAGCTCCGCTGCTCTGTGCTCCAGCTCCAGGCTCCACTCCAAAACCCTGTCCAGTAGTTCAGAGTCCCAGCCAATCTGTTTTGCTATTGTTAATCCAAAATCTTTTGTCTCTGCATTCCCACAGCCATAGCTTCACTCCTCTACAGAATGATCAGACGACTCCTTATCTTATACTGTTCAAATCACAAGTTCTCCAAATCCTTGGTTTTGCTGTGAAAGGCAGTTCTAAGCTCCCACTCTGTCACTTGCAATGGTCAGAAAATGTCTGTCTCCTGGGAGCTGTGGCCCCACCCCTGGGAGCAGTGTTGGGGTGGCTTGTGCCTCAGAAAATGCCCCCACAGGAGGGAATAGGCTGCTGGTTCTGGAGACTGATAGAGAACTGGTAGAGTCCTCGTTACAGCTGTTAGCCTTAAAGCTGCTGTTCAGGAGACAAATGTGAGAAGTCTTTGTTTACTGTCTGTATATAATAATATCCTCAGTTTCCATGCGTTTCTTACCTCGGAAAGACTGCCCTCCGTGGCTGCAATATTTCAGACCCGCTCAATTATGCATGTTCAAGCCCCCTTTGTCCACCAGCTACAGAGGATATAGGCTGGGATCTTCTAAGGAACCTAAGGGAAATTTGGGAGTTGGGTGCCTAAATCCTTTAGGCTCTTTGGAAACCCCAGTTATAAGTTATTTTAGAATTTAAGGAGGGAAAGAGAGAGAAGATAGTCATGATTTTATTGTGATATTTGGTGTATTTCTTAATGTCCCAGCTCTTAGTATCCTGCATATATGTAAAAATCTCAGCTCATTTACACACACAACATACACACACAAAAAAGGAAGTTTCTATCTGTCGAACTGTCATCATTACAGAGAGAAGCCTGAGAACATGCCCCTAAAGTTTCAAAAGATGCTTTAAAAACAATCCCAAGCATATTTTTTGTAAATCTCATGGTTTTGAGAGGGTTGACTATTTTTGAAGGCTTGGGGTTGGCAATGCTACAAATCAATTTATTTTTTCCTGGGTGTCCCCTAGTTCATGATAATATTTGTGACTAGATTTTATGTAAGTCAACTGTTGGAGTAGAAGGACTTTGGTATTTCCAATGGGATCAGAACATCTGTAAAAGCAAGTTACTGTGAAGAAGTCTCAATAAATAAAATAAAGAATTACACATCTATTAGAAAAGAGCCTTTACCTCTTGCTCTAGCTGTTCCTTGATAATTCCTAAATAAGCAATAATGAAATAAACTACTCCTTCCACAAGCAATACTACACTGGTAGAAAAACTAAAATCAAAACCAAAACCCACCCACTCTTTCTCAAAGTAGCAGTGTTATATACCAAAGGGGTGAACTACTTCCAAAGCAGAGAGGACCTTGTACCAGCTACATTTTGACACAATACTGATACAGAGCAGTAACTTAGACAATTTTCCAGTGCCTTTACAAACCCACAGATTGTTCACATCAGATGAAAAATGTATTAACTTTACTGAATCTTAGTTATGGGATTTACTTCTAATTTTCTTCTTTGGAATAGTTTGCTTTTTCTATTGAATCTTCTGTAGGACAGATAACATAATTATATCAATCTGCATATAAAAGGCTTGGAAAATAGCTCTGAATTCCCAGTGGCTTAAACTGAGAACATGAAAGGGCAAATGTTATAGTGAGCTGAAGGATATAGAAGTGGCACATTCCCTAATCCAAAATGAGATATAGAAATGAACAGCTCTTTACACAGTGATGTCAGTTTTTGACAGATTATTGAAGGATCTTTGCAACCACAGAGACTGTCTTGGGTAACATGAAAACTCTGCATAGGGATATCCGTATCAGTTTGTATTTTTCTTTTTAATACTTAACATCTTCTCACCTTTTAGTAAAACAAGAGAAATATACCATGACAAAAGCTTTAACTTTCTTCCCTGAAGAATGACACCTGGCCCCTAGTGGTAAAACAGAAGGCAATCTGATGAAGGAATCATCTAGTCCAGCTGTCAAGCAAGGAATGGCACATCTAGAGAGGGCTTGCCATCTGGGGAAACAGATAGAGACTCCAGAGCCCAACCTCCATGTCTACTGTGATCCAGATGACAGACAACTGGCTCCTCAGCACAGGAGGGGAGATGGTAGTTCTACTGGCAGATGTGTCAAGTTTCTACTTAATGCAGCCAGACTTTTCCTTATCACATGAAAAGGGATAAAAGAAAAAAAAAGAGTAAATTCTTGTCTGTTTGAAACCATAAAGTCAGGCATTATGGCTATTTGAATTAGCACAACTCAGTGTCATCATTCTTTTTACAGAACTATTGCAAGAAAATTGGAAGAGCCAACTTAAAAGCATTTAAGGTAATCAAGTGAGGTTTAAACCTCACTCATAAACCTGTTTGTGTAAATGTTCACATAATGCATTGTTTTGTAATGTGAATGTACTTCAAAATATCTAACAGCATCTTAACTACAGAAATCCAACTCTCACCAAGTTAAAGAAAATAAAAGTGAATTTCACACGTTTGACACATTTTTGCTCTGATACCCATTAGAAAAGCATGTGGAAATAGCCACATCACAGAACAAAAGGGTTACTCTAAATACAAAACATGTTCTGATGTAAATGTTAACCACATTTATTTATTGTAAGCTAAGACTCTATGGGCAAAAATTTGGAGTCCATGAGTCTGTGTCTTACTAGCTGAGGTGCGAGGAGCAAGGTGTAAATGTCTCCATCTTAGAGTCTCTCAAATTCAAAATCTCTCCTGAATGTGTCCCCTTCTCTCTCTCCCATTCGCAGATACCCTCAGCGGTGTGCAGTTGTTACACCTTCCCCTAGGATGGTGCAGCATGCTTTCCTCTCTCAACCAGCTGCCTCTGTTGGCCAGGGATAAGGAAAAAAGGGAGGTGGCAGTAGAGCCACATCCTTGCCTGCCCTCTTTAGGGTAGCGTGTGTCTCAGAGGAATCCACTAGAAAGGATTCAGAGTAGCAGTAGTGTTAGTCTGTATCCGCAAAAGAAAAGGAGTACTTGTGGCACCTTAGAGACTAACAAATTTATTTGTGCATAAGCTTTCGTGAGCTACAGGTCACTTCATCGGATGCATGCAGTGGAAAATACAGTGGGGAGATTTATATATACATAGAGAACATGAAACAATGGGTGTTACCATACACACTGTAACCATAACCCACTGTATTTTCCACTGCATGCATCCGATGAAGTGAGCTGTAACTCACGAAAGCTTATGCTCAAATAAATTTGTTAGTCTCTAAGGTGCCACAAGTACTCCTTTCCTTTTCACAAGAAAGGAGTTCCTGTGCTTGCAGGAGGATAGGGACTGCAGTTGTGATTAGCCCATGTGCAGGAGTCATGTGTTCTGTCTACTCAAAAATCTGTGAAAGAGCTAGTCCCAAACACTTTCACTATCTGCTTTCCTTTTCTCCTATAACAATGCTCTCATCTTCCCTTCCCATTATTTACTATTATCTCTCCCTTGATGTGCCACTTGCCCACCACAATCAATTACCATTATTTGTTGAATTATCTGTGAAAGACCCACAATCTAGGAAAGTGCTTAAACAGGTGCTTAATTTACAGCACATGAAGTTTCATTAACTTCAAAACTCATTAACTTCCTGTGATGTATTGTGGGATCTAGGGCACACTTAGGGGTCATATTGTCTTCCTTGCTCTTAGAAAGATAGATTGTGTCTCTATGGCAGAGTGCTGAAGTGAGAGTGGTAAAGAGGGGCACATGGTGCATGTATATCTGGTCATTTTATGAACTTTTTCATGGCACAAAAATGCATTACAATTGTGCTATTAATACTTTATTTAAAAGATTCATGCAAATTCCTCCATGAATGAAAATGTAGAGAGACCTTTTATGTTTAAAAACTTCTCATCTGTATTTTTAATAGTTACATTATGTACATAAATCTTCCATTTTTATTTAAAACCTACTGTCTACAGAAATGTTCCCTTTTTTCCATTTGAATTTGCACAGAAAACATCTGCATTCTAAACATCTAAAATGTTTGTACATTTTTGTTTTATTTAAGACATTGGGTCCTACAAAGTATTAACAGGTCTTGTTCTCCCCTCCCCCCGCCCCCCCCCCCCCCCCCGCCAAAAACCTGTTCTGTTTGTATTTCAGTAGCACTCAGGGTAAGTCTACATGACAATTAAAAACCTGTGGCTGGCCGGTGCCAGCTTACTGGGACTTGCAGGACTTGAGATAAGGGGCTATTTACTTGCTGTATAGACATTCAGGCTTGGGCTGTAGCCTGAGCTCTGGGACCATCCCCCCTCATGGGTGCCTGATTGCAGTGTAAATTTATTCTTAGAGGCCTCAAGTGATATCAAAAAACTATTGTGCTAAATGGTGTACAAACACTTTTAGCCCACTGGTCAGAGCACTCACCTGGGAGTGGGAGACCCAGGTTTGATTTTTCCTTCTCTGGCAGACAGGGAGAAATTATTTGAACAGGGTTCTCCTGCCTCTGAGATAGATTCTCAAACCACTGACCTCTGAGATAATCTGACATGGGCCCCCCTCAGAGTCTTCTGTGGAAGTTACTCTGCTGTGGCTATATGATGAAAGACTGATTGAAAGTGTGAGGCTGGACTCAGTATCTCTCACTGAGGGGTGTAACCACCGAACTACAATCACAATCTCTGGCCCAAGGACTATTTAGATATTTTATCCACAATGGAACAGTCATTGGATCAGAGGGAGTGAGAGAATGACTCTGAACTTCTGTGGTGAGGGCAGCCAGCTAGGAGGTGGCAAATTCTGGGTTTTATCACTTTTATTATTTATCCACAATCAAACAGTTTCAAAAAAAGAGAGACTGAAGAACGCCCCTTCTCAAGTGTCAGACTATCCTATAGTTCAGTGCTCTGGAGACCCTGGTTCAAATCCTTTCTCCAGCCACTCTCTTCTCCAGGGAAAGGGAGAATTGAACCTGTGTCTGCCACATCCTGAGTGCTTGACTCACTGGGCTAAGAGTTATGATGGCTTCCTTGTCTAGTCAGATTTCGAATGGGACTCAGTCTGCTAGGCAAGCTGAGAAGCTGCCTATCAGATCAGGTCCTGCACTTCACTCAGGCAGATGAATACCTTTCTTCCCTTAGTTTGTGTATTGCTCTGGGGCTTAGTCAGCAGATAGGTTGGGTGCCTAGAGGAAAGCAACAGTGCGTGTGCCCCAGTCTAAAACCTACGGAACTTTTACAGCAGAAAGCTAAGCACCTTGGAGGTTCTGCAGCAGCCAAGAAAGAGTTTTGTGAATCACAGTTGTACCACACATAGGGAGTTGAGGTGCCTAAATTGTGCTGTTAATTTCACCCTCAAACCCTAAATAGTAACATCCCGTCTCCACACAAATTTCAAGAATAAAAGCAATGAAGGATTGTAACTGACAGACGTAGAGCTATGTAGCAGAGACATATTCTGGATCATTACTTTGGATACATTTCGACTAAGGCTCTGAAGGAGGATTTTGACCTAAGTACCATTTTTATCCAATAAACAGAAACCAGACTCCCTACTCTCCTTATTGATATTAGTCTAAAAATAGAGACATAATGAATAATTGAATAGCTGTAATGAAAAAAAATAACTACTTTGGATGCAACACTTGCTGAATCTTGAAATTATTTATGTATATTGATGAGGTGTGATTCCTCCCCCCACCCCCGCCCCAAGGTTTTACATGAGTAAGGATCTTAGGATCTGGCCCTGTAATTTTTGTTAAGGGTGGACCAAATCTCGAGGTTCTTTCTCCATTTTTGTTTATTTTTTCCCCTCACTCGTAAATCAGGCTCATTTAAAATTTAATTTGACTTTAAATGGGAGCTGGGCACCTAATTTCACTTTGTGCAATTGAAAATCATCTCCATACATCAGTGGACTTCATCTGATCTATGAGTGAGTAAAAACAGAGTAGAAATGCAGTAAAACATTCAGGCTTTGGTTTGGTGACAGGGAGATAAATTTATTATTTTGTTCTCTAGGTGATATTTTTGTTTACTATTTTCCATTGTGTCTTGGAGATTTTGTTAAGATTTTTGATAATTACAGGAATTTTAATAAATGGTACATTAAAAAACAGAAGTAAATATTTTATAATTATTTTAAACAGCATCTTTTTAAACACCTATAAAGTGTTTACATTATTCCATAATTTTTACAGAGACAGACTTTGGGTATATGGGACTGAGATAATACATAATAGTACTGTTATGAACAGATAAAAGTGCTACAGTGATCTATATGATTCATGGGTAAGTGCCACCAATATTTCTCTCTCTGTGATGGGGATGATTATTCCACACGGGTGATGAAAGGGTTAATGCCTACACTGCAATTAGACACCCCCCTCCTGGTACCAGCTGACTTGGGATCCCAGAGCTTGGGCTAAAGCACTGTTTAATTGTGAGTTACATGTTCAGGCTTGGGTTGGAGCTCAGGATCTAGGACTCTACAATGATGATGGGGTAGCCAGATTTGCACACAATATTCAAGATGTAGGCATACCACGGATTTATAGAGGTATTATATTTTCTGTCTTATTGTTTGTCCCTTTCCTAATGGTTCCTAACATTCTGATAGCTTTTTTGACTGCTGCTACTATTGAGCAGATATTTTCAGATTGATTGATTTATTTAATCACTGCGGCCTGATCCAACAAGGAATTTAAGCCTATGCCTAATTTAATTTATATTAGCAGTCTTGATATAAATGGGATTACTTGTAGATTTAAAATTAAACACCTGCTTAAGTACCTTGTTGAAGTGGGACCTATAGGCCCCAGTATTTAGATTACTTATCCAAGCTAAATTCTAACTCTCCTTTCATCACTCTATAATCCAAGATCCATAATTCATCACTCATTGCTACCAGTATATCACCCATGTAGTCCATTTCTCTTTATTTTGGTGTGCAAGAGAAAGTGTTATGGCTATCTCCACTTCTATTACTTGTAAGGCTTGGTTAGTGAAGGCTGACCACTGAAGAATCATCACTGGTTTCCAGCTTCACATCTTATATCTATAAGGATGATATGCTGTATTTTGGGGGTAAATCATGACATTTTCTTTTAAATGTCCTTTGTGGTAACTAGGGGTCAAATTCTAGTTCTAATGAAGTCAGTGGCAACACTTTGATTTCAATGGGATTAAGATTTGGCCCCATGCTCTCTCCAGACCCAGGCTTAATTGAGACATGTGCCTTCTCTCTCTCTCTCTCTCTCTCTCTCTCTCTCTCTCTCTCTCTCTCAAGAGAGAGCTGTGATAAGAAAATAGCATGTGCTTATGCAGGAGAGATCTATGGCAAATAAAAATCAGTAGTTGAGTTTAGAGCTCATCTGAACTTCTTTCATGCATGAAAGAAGTGACATTTTGGCCAAAAAGTTAGATTTGGGTATCTGACATGGTGCCTCCTATTATCATTCTCCTCAATGAGCCGTGCACCCTGGTCAGACTGCATCTTCTGTGAATGATACATTACAGCCTCAGTCCCTTCCCTCCCCCCACCTGCCACGAGGGAAGGAAGGTGCTACTGTCACAGTTTCAGGGTAACTACACCTGTATTCCCCTTTTTTGGTCCCTTGAGGGTGCCCACTAAAAGGTTTCTGGCTGCTGGCTGTCACCTCTTGGGCAGAAACATGTGTCTCACTTTCTCCTGTCTGGAGGTTTTAAGACTGCACAGTTCCCTGCCTACCTTGTGATATTTCAGCAGCCTAGAAAGCCAGTGTTTCTGTTTTGCCTTCTCTTCAGCAGCTATGACCATTGTATTGCCAGCAGTTATAAGTTACCATACAGCTGCTTCTAAGCAAGCATTCGTATTCTAGCAGTAAAAGCATTACAGAAGAAATATATTTAAACAATAATAAAACCTACACACATCTTAAAGGTGATCAGAGGTCACCCGCAGCTCCAATCTAGGGTTCTGGTAGATGTCAGTCCTTCAAAATCCACATTCCCCAACCCACTTGATTAAGTTCATATCCATCTTGGATGCACAATCGGAACAAAGACTGGACAGATAAACTGTTTCTTTATACAAAGTTGGGTCTTTGATATTGACAGTGATATTTTCCTCAGGTCATACCAACAAAAGGCTAAGTTTTTGTATAACAGAGGTGAGTAATTTGTATTAATTTCTCCCTAGGGATTCCCCAAAAAATCTACTTAACACTTTTTATACCAAAAGTACGATATGTTTTCAGTATAATCTCTTGAACTCCCAGGTCTTACATTAGTCACATCCCCCACCTAAAGGGGTTACCATCCAATCCTGGCCGACAATAATACATAAAATTAATGCAATGTCTCTTTGGGATATATTAGGAAATTGCCATATCTGTCTTACCTATGTCATGGGAGTTCCACAGCCACAATGAATTCACATCCTTTGAGTCTCTGGACAGTACCATGTTCAACCACTTCCCAAGAACTGGACGCATTGTTTACTCTGTTGAAATGCTGCTACTGGTTCTATGATAGTGGCTGCATGAAGTTTACTCCTTCAGTGAAATTCTGAGGTTGCACAGATCCAAAGCTGGAAATTCTCATCTAACTTTCTATTGATCAGATGGGGCAGCCCACAGATCATAGCGATGGCCTAATTCCTCCTAATGCATTCCCGAGCATGACATTATTTTTGGAGTGGTGTGAATGTATTGTACTATTTATATGGTGCTGCATATGTACTGACAGGAGGATCTGTCATCTATTCTGTCTATGTTGCAGCGAAGCACAGCCTCTACCTAGAACTTCACCTGACTTCCTTATATATTTAGAGAAACAGTACACAGCAAAAGTGAACTATAGTTCTGTTATTCATACTCACCTTCTTCTCATGATCATCTTCAGCTATGCTTCCAGTATCACATGGACAGATCTGTACAGAAAGTCTTTCTGTAGTCCAGACATGCCATCTGAGTGATTTAGAAGTCTTTCTGAATCTTCCTCTACTGGATCCTTCCTCATGTTTTGTTGTCTGTCTTTTAGAAGAAGAAACAAACTTTTAGTGCTTACTATTTCCCATTGAAAATGGCTTTTTTGGGAAAAAAAAAAGCAAGAAGCAAATGTTCATGAAATACAAATTGCAGCTGAATCTTTAGAGCTAAAACAAATGTGTACATGCAATCTGTACCTTTATAAACAGTTAGCCCAGACAAGAATTGGATGATTTAACTAAAATGTAGTTTGGAGTTCACTAATTATGTATGCATCTCACTAGATATTAAAGGAGACTGTCAATAACTAGTTACATGTGTAAAAAGAAAAGGAGTACATGTGGCACCTTAGAGACTAACAAATTTATTTGAGCATAAGTTTTCGTGAGCTACAGCCAAAAGCTATGCTCAAATAGATTTGTTAGTCTCTAAGGTGCCACAAGTACTCCTTTTCTTTTTGCGGATACAGACTAACACGGTTGCTACTCTGAAACTAGTTACATGTGTGCGTCATTTTATTAAGAAACGTTATTTGCTTCTTCATTTAGAAATAATGCACAAAACAAATAGACCTAGTTTCTCTTTCTTTATGTGGTTGGCCCTGTTATCCTAGCGAGGGGAGACCCTACTTATGGTCCTCTGTATCTTTGAAGTGTGCTTCCAGATCCCCACCTCTTACATATCCCCTTACAGCATTATGCCATCCTGTCCTAGGACTTTAAGGACCTCATTTTGTGCTGCCCCACATTTTGTATGGTCAGTACAATGGTAGTGGCATGATTCATAACTGTGTTACTTCAGTTTTATTGTTGTATAACAATTGACTTCAAAACTGGAGTGACAGTTGCAAATCATGTCTCTTAGCTACTGATTTTTTAAAAGTATTTATGTATTTGCAAGGCAGTGGCAAATAAGGCCTAATATTTGTAGTTCAATGTGGTTATCCATCCACCTACTCGCCCACTTGTACAGCCACTAACTTGCCATCCAATTAGCCCAATTATTTTCAACATTCTGGGGTTTTGTGAGTAAGTCATGGAGCCTTCTTAAATACAAGAACACTGGGATTCAAGACTCTTTGGCAAAGACAACTCTGAAATTAGTAATCTTAAGGATACAGCTGCTTAATCACTTGTTTTTTCAGATATTCTCTCCTCTCATTTTTTCATTCTTAATAGTATTATTACACTTCTTTTTTTTTTCAGAGAGAAGACCAAGTTCAGGACTGCATAGTTCCAGGGCAAAGCATGTGCCAGTCTGCTGAAAGAAACAGTGCCCCCCCCCCATGTTGTACTGTCTCACAGACCATTCTGAAATTGTTTGAGCAAAGTAACTACACTTAAAAAGCAGTCTGCAATGCAACCTCTTCTTTGAAAAAGCAGCTGCTTGTAAAGTGGCTTCTATGTGGACTAAGTAAAAATGCCTAATCACTTTGAGAAATATGGCTTTCACTAAAATTACCTTGCCTGAAAAAAGCCTTCCCCCACTAATTCAGAAGCTCAAATATAAACTAAATGGCACTTCTGGAGAACTATACAAATTATTTAATAATTACAACACATTAATATCTTCTGACTGTTCAGAGCATTCTGTTTTAGACTTGGGTTTTGGATGCTGTACCAAGGCTACATGAAAACTTCCACTGTACACCATTATTTACAAAAAAATGTATAACCATGCCTCTTTAATGGGTGTTGGCTGCATGCATTACAAAAGGAACATTCACTCACTAAATTTAAATAAAATGGCATTTTGCCATTATCCAAGGACTAATTTTTGAAAATCTGTGCCATCGTGCCTAAAACCCGACCTGGAGTTTAAGAAGGCACTTTAGTCTCCATATCCATTCACTCCTTGCCCTCTCTGGCTGAAATTGCTAACAAGGGAGCCAATTAGTGCCATGTGTAGTATGAACACCACTATGCTAGAAATTAGATTGAGACTGCTATACCTATTTCATAATAGGTCACCAAACAGTGGTCAGATGATTATTTCCAACACTCCTCACTGGAGCCAGATTTGAACTAATGACTAATGTCTCCTAGAGGAGACATATGCTGCATTACTGATCCCCCCAAGCCATTTTGTATGTCTTGAAATCATTATAAAATAGTTTAGTAAAAGTTTTGTTACGGAGAACGAGTGTCATCTACCCTAATTAAAATGTCAGTGTTAGGCTGGCTCAAATCTTCCCTGCATCTAGACTGCCCTGTTTATCTAGTCCCCTGTAATAGCTTGCCTTTTCTTCCTGGATAGTTCACCAACAATTCAAGCTTAATAAAGCTAAAAAAGCTCATTATTTTAAAACTCTTTCTCCCTCTTCCATTCCTTATTGCTGTTGACAGCACCATCATTCTCCCTGTCACCGGCTGACAACCTGGAGATCATCTTTGACAATAGTCCCGGTGGTGGCTCAATTCTCCTGCCTAGTGAAAGAACTTGAACGTTAGCTCCACATAGCCAGTGACCCAGGAATTGTTATCCATCCCCTTACCCAACCTCAAAATACACCTGTTAAGGGTAACAGGAACCCTGTAAAGCTGTGCTCAGCAGCACACAGGGATGTGGCTTTCCTGGGGCTCATTCTATTCCCTAGTCCTGCTCACTTCTGGAGAGATGAACTGCATCAGTTTAGTGAATTTGGAGCCTCTAAAATCATTCACTGGATTGTAAGACTACCCAAAGTCAATAGGACTACATAGAAATTTGCAATGGGTTAGTGGCCTTCACATAGGAACGTATACACATACATGAATATTTTCAGTATACAGAGTTTCTTTGTAGTCGATCTGTTGAGAAGACAAATCAATTATGGTATTCACCCTCAAAACCAGGAGATGTCCCAAGATGTATACAGCTCTTGGGACACCAATAGGGGTCAAGAATATCCAAACAGCTTCTTGAGCAACTTCTCTTTCAGTCCCCATAGTATCCTGGTTCCTTCAGGAATCATGTTGCCATGCCATATCTGCCTATGGTTGCCTCAAATGCTCCAACAAGGCAAGGGAGATCACTGTATGAAAAGGCTACTAGCAGTAACTTGTGTTGCCTAGTTCATGGGGTTTTAGGAGATGTTGCCTTGAAAACTCCCCCTTTTCCAAGCCTGTTTCTTGTGTCTGTCCACACCTCCCTGGTGTACCTGTGGAAGGGTTTCTGTGGTACTGGGAGAATAGCTGACAATCTCTTGAAGCCAATATGATCATCCTAATTTATTTCACATCCCCACACCTGGTGAAACCAAACTGATTTCTATGTACACACAAAGGGGGAGGGGGGAAGAGGAATGGTTAACTATTGCTCCTGATCTTCATAAACAGTGCATTATACTTAGACACACAGGAGCATTAGGGGAAGGTCTAAACAAGATCACTAACCCATAGATTGCTAACATTTCCCCTTCTTTCCCTTTCTCTTTTCCTTTTCTCTTTTCAGTTCATAAACGGGGAGGGGGAAGGAATGGAGGAGTTAAGAAACATATTTGGGTATTGATCCTGCTCTAAACCTGTAAACCTACGAGGAGTAATGGAGAAAGCACTTGCAGCATCTTTCTTTTCCTGGCTGGCATTTATGTTTATTTTCACAGGGATGAGATTCTGAAGGAAATGCAATTGCCTTCTGAGAAGGTTACTCAGTGCCCCTTGCATAGCTGAAAGAGTTATTTAAAGGTCAAAAGAGATCTTCTTTAACTGTTCCCCTGCCCATCCAAGATATTCTTTCTAAACAAGAATGAAAATTAAGTTACAAGGTATGAAGATTCATGAATGAACTTTATAAAAGCTCTTTAATGCATTTGATTATGGTGGAAGGTGCCAGACTGAGAGTTCTTGTAGAGACTCAAGCCAGCTATTTATCCATGCAACACGTGCAGCATGCACACCATGAATTTATTACAGTGTCCTGCCAATGTGCCTGAACCCTGACTTCAAGGTGACTAGGGATGAGAAGTTAATACAATTTTTCTATCATTAAAATCCCTGAAGTATGTGCCGAGATTCACAAAAAATGGTTGCCAGTCATTGTCAAAGGTAATTATTTCTGTGATATGAAAACATATCCACTAAAAACTGCACCTCTTTATTTCACATAGATAATTGAACTGCCATCAGTTTATAACATCTTTCTATTTGACCCAGCTTAATTTTGACAAGTGATGTAAATAGTGAAAGGAGCCACATTTTTACCAGTGATCCCAGTCATCTAGTGCCAAGCAACGTATTTTCACATGCATGTGTTTAGTCATTATTCATTGGAAACCCGTAATGGTCTCTGCCATGAGGAATTTACAGTCTAATTTAGACTATAAGCAATTTCTGAGTGTAACAAACAGATAAAGGGGATGGGGAGAAACGATGAGTAACAATGACAGCAAACATTTGGTTATCTAGACTGTGCACAGCAATATGATGGAGTCAACCAAATGGAAACTTATTTCCCTCTCAAATTCCATTGCGTCTTTTAGAAGTCCATAAACATTCTGTACATTTTCCTGTATTCTTTCTGCCCTGAATATTTGTTTTTTATATATTACTCAGCCTTTTATTTTGATTAACAAAATGATAATTTTGTGCCATTTGAAGTATGATTTGGTTGAATATATAATTTTACATTTTGAGCCTGGTGTGTTTGCCATTTTTAAAGATTATCAGTTTTTTATTTCACATGAATAGGATTTAAAAAAAAGACTTTTCAGTTTTGAAAGTACATTAATTGCATACTTCAAACTAGAATAAAACTAGAATATAATATTATGGTGTCATTATATTGTAGGAAGTGTTACATAGTAGAAACAACAACAACAACAACAACAACAATTCTTCTAAAGAATTTATCTTGAGGATTGTGTTGAATGTTAAAATAGTTTAACAAATATCTCCCACAGCAAACAAACTCACTTTTTTTAAAAAAGTTTTAATTATTTAATAAACAAAATTAAGTTCTCTCTTAACACAGAAGGGGGAGGAGACTCACAAAGGAGGGATGATATTTAATGAACAGAAGTTGAATAATTATTAAACACCAGAAAAGGACCTATGTAGCTAGATTAAAGACAGGTGACCTTTTTAGAGTTTAGTTAACCTTTTGGTCATTTGAGAATCATCAAATATGAAGATAAAGGTCAGATTAGAGCTCAGACTTCATGTATTTTCTTTTCCCATCTAGGAATAAATGCCTCTTTGATCTGATCCCATTCCCATCACGATTGGCCAGACTTCTGCTATTCAGTTCAAAGGGAGCAGGAGCAGGTCCATGTTTTTGAACATTATTATTTCATCCATGTCATAAAGATAGCAATGTTAAAACTACAATTCTCTTGTTCTGAATAACTGGCCTATAATCTGTAAATGTACAGGAAGATACCGTTAAAGTTTGTGAACTAGATTGGCTTGTAAAAATAGGCAGAGCTGTATTAAAGTCAATGGAGTTATGTTGACTCACACTAACTGAGCATCTGGCCTACCAATCTTTATTATAAAAAGAAAAGAAATAACCTGGCACCAAGAAACTCAAGGTCACAAGATGTAAGGCTGTAAACTGCCCGATTTAGAGGAGGAATCTGAATCCATATTTTTGTCCTCCCTGGTAAATGCCTTAATCTCTAGGCTACACTTGTTACTCTTTTGGTCCCAGTGAATATGTAGATATTTAAACAGTGGTATAGCTATTTAAAAGTGGTACAACTTCAATGGGAGAGATTGAAAGCAACCCACCACAAAATAACCTATATGCTAGAAGCTAGGGCATTAGTTTGTCAGGGGGAAGATCCGAATTCAAGTCCTATTCCAGCATGGGGATTCAAACCTGCACCTCAGGCATGGGTCTAGCCACTGGGCTGAGTGTTATAAAGGGAATTCTTTTCTGGCTCAAAACAGATGATTCCAACTTGCTGACAAATTCCAAACATTTTTGAAAATGAACGAAATGTTTTTTTTGACTTTTCAGTTTGTTTGATGACCTGAAAAAAATTTATTATTCCCCAGCTCTTCTCCTGCAATCCTTTGTGATGACTACTGTTGTATCTGCTTTATGTACAAGCATGATGGGTTACTAGATTTGTGGTCCATTAAAATGTTCCGTTTCAGTTAGAAAAATCTGCCATTAGGAGCTAATCCTTGAGCTCAACTAGCAGAGCAGCAAGATGGAAAGACGTATGAAATAGGGATGGAATTCTCTTCCCAAGTTAGAGTGGCTTTCTAGCTGTTCTGCAGAGTCTACCCCAGCTCATAGTCCTCTTTGGGTCCTTATCCCTTCACTCTTGGGTCCTCCCATTCTCTCCCTTATGTGATTCTCCATCTCCTTCCCCCTGACACCTTGGGAAGTCAGAGTGGAGCTCCATCCATTACAGGAGAGGAATACCTGTTTGATCAGACCCCCAGATATCTGCTGCCCTTTGCATGTGGGGATGCACATTACTTCTGCTCTGAGCGGGATCTTCACCCAAGGATGAGGGGGCAGGAAGTATCTCTTCTATCCCAACAACAGAATCTGGCCTCAGAATTGTCAATGACATTCTCAGTCTGTGAATAGTCATGTATTGTCCATGAATTAGATGTACTATAAATGCAAAATGTGGGATGTTTACTCACCTCTGGCTTTCATTTATTTCTAGATATTTAACTTAAACACTAGAGACTTTAGGCTAATTGTTCACTTAGCTTTTCAGAACACTGCCTATGTGCAGCTCATGGTTTCTGTATAGCAAGTAGTTGAAATAATTTCAAGTGTGACTTTAATTCTGAATGTCCTTGTTTTTGCCAGGTAAAGGCCCTGCTTCAGTAAGGTACTCCAAGCACACAATAGTCCCTTTGACTGTCTATTCATGTGCCTAGGTTCCTTGCTGACTGGGTAAAAGTGTCCGCTTCATCATCTTTATGTCCCTCAGCACATGAACTGGAAATAAAATGACTCCACAAACAACACAGGACTCCAGCTTTTTTTCCTTTCTTCAACCATTAACTAGGGGGAGTCAGAAAGAAATAGCCATCTGGACTCAGCCAGTATGAGCACTGATAGCATTGTATTATCACTGAGCAACAAAGGGCTCAGAGAATTATGCTGCAATGCACAATGCCAGCTATCCAGTTATCAATTTTAATCAGACCATTCACAATTCCTTTAAGTTCCCCTTCCTCCATGTCATGGTATGGTATGAACACAGTTTTCTTCCACACTTTTACTACCCAAAAGTATGCTTTTGGGATTTGGAAAAGCATTGACTGAGATTAGATGCCAATCCCAGGAAAGGCAATAGAGGAGACATTAAACTGGAACATATGCCATTATAGTTGTCAGAATTCTTCATAGAAAGGATGGCCAGGATTCCTATAGAAGATTATTTTCTCACAAAGAGAAGAAACAGGAAGGTTGGGGAGAACCAAGAACACTGCATTATGACTAGAGTTTCAATACTACAAGAGGGAGCCTACATGGAAACAGGATCCCTCTCTCATTCACTTTGGGAGTGGGTAGCAGGGGCCTTTGTCACTTCTGCATACTTCCTAGTATTTTTATTACAGAAAACTAAGGCAAAAGTTAATGTAATTGGTTTAATCCTGCAATCATTGCTCAGGCTAGTAGCAATCAGACCCTTATTGTTCCAAACAATGTGTAATAATGTAGTATGTACAGTCATTATGATTTAACTTACTCTGTACTAGATGGACAGTACAAAGACTATTAAATACTGTATACAATAGGAAAGTTTGGAAGTGAAACTACTCTGGTTAGAGTTAAATACATGTAAAAACGTGAACAGTTTAAAACATTTAATTTACAAGTTTTAGTTCAAGTTTATGGAGTAATATGGCTTGAAAATTAGTTCATTTTATTGCTTTTCTCTCCAATCAAAAAGCCTAATATTAATGTGCTGACTTTTTTCTTAATGTCTGGAGTGATTTAAATAAAATATTGGTTAAAATAAAGCAGAATTGCATCTAGAACATACTTTTATACCAGATTTCAGCCCAATGCAAATGAACATATATGATTTATAAACCCCTTCAAAATGGAATTTATGATGAAAACACTGACAGACACTTAAATATATAGCAGGTATCTCTCAGTGCAACTATAATATAAATGAGTGTACCACCTACATAATAACTTTAGCTCATTTAAATAGGGTTCTTTTACAGTTATAGCCCAATTCTTACTCTTAGCAGTTTTTTTATGCATTGTCTGTGCACTGTATTAGCTAGATTTGTTTGATGGCATAGTATGAATAAAAGACAGCTTTACATCTAGTCCATAAAGTTGGCTTGACCTCTTTGTAAATATCATTGAATCTAGCACAAAAACATTTCTACTGTTTTAAATCTGGTGGTGGCTTTTCCTGGAATAGCTAAGTTGAGAAGTAAATTGGACTCATTCTAATATATGGAAATGGGAAAGTCCATGGAAGAAAAGGAAGAACAAGGTGTAATGATTTTTGCCTGTCACAGCTTGGCACAAAACTCAGACTTTATATTATATCATATCAATATATATTATAGAAGTTCAGTTATCTAAGAGATTAGAGCTTTGTAAAGATTAAAAAACCTAACACACTAACATGTGGTAGACCCAACAGACCAAAGTTGAAATACCAAGAACAAGAATTGATAAAATTAGTGTCTAAATTTTTCATGTGATATTTATTATTGTGTTACAGAAGTGCCTTGAGGCACAAATTGGAAATACAGGCATGAAGTACAAACTCAGTCCCTGCTTAGATGTGCTTATGTGAACATTCCTTCAACTAATTTGTTTATAATATCAGGTAAAGAGTTTTCAGCAATTCAAATAAATTTAAGTGTGACAGTGTTTGCAAAATGTCAGCACTTGTTATGTTTGTGTAGAATACTTCAAATTGGGACTTAAGCACATCATCATAAAGAAATGCTCCAATTACATTTTGTGCAATTAGGTTCTCATTAAGGCAGGCACAAAGGATCCAACAAAAACTGTGACAGAATTTTTCTGACTAGCTCTAAAAGTGGGGCTATAGAAGTTGTGTAATAAAGAAAGTTTTTTGTTTCAAATTTTGCCTGAAATGTCTCCCTTTGAAAGAACACGTGCTAAGGAACATAAATCTGACAAAATGTTTGACTATATTAGACCTCTCGACTGAAACCCCCGTTCGTACACTCACAGCATGCATAGAGACATAATGCTCATTTCTCTTTCCTTTGGGGTTACCTAGAGAGCTGAGGTTTATGAGGATATACCTTTTTCCATACACACTGCTCCCTGCAGTCAGTGTCAACATAACTCTCTATCAAAGCCACATTAATTCCTACAAAAGAGGTTATTATAGAACATAATTTAAAGTGAGGATAGTTGAAAATTGTTCTAATTTCTTCTGGATGAAATGATTAACTATTGACTCTGCAGTAGCTGACGGTAATTTTTATGAAATTTACTTTGGGTGATCTTTACTCTTCAATGAAGATTGCTATGAAAATCTTTGAGTTTGGCTTTCTTGAATTGTCAGTGCCTATAGAATGGAGAGTGAAATTCACAGTATGTCAAAATGACACTAACATAAGTATTGTATACTTTACTTATGTTGCTGTTCGACAAATAGCTTTCTCCAAGTGTTTAATTATATTGATTGGCATATAACTGTAGTTAGATTTAGGTTTAATTATTAATGACAAAACAAACCAATAATAGATTATATTTCACAGCACCCACATGTATGGTGGGTGCTCCACAAAATAAAAAGAGATGCCAGGTCAGATCCTCTTCTGTACTGTCTTTTCCAATTGTCTGATTCTGGGGTTGCCCGGCTATTGGGCCAGGGCCCAGAATAAGGGAGAATAGTCTATATGCTGCTCTTTTTATGCTGGTTGCCCATAGTCCCCAGGAGTAGTTCTGGCAACTGGGATTGCCAAGGTGTGATGCCCTGACCATATTCCCTTTCCATAATGGTAGCTTGCAATACCTGAAGTTTCCCTGCACAAGGAATGCTTCAGACTGAGGCTTGGTAGGACAGCCTTAATGCAGGTTAGGATCCAGCCCACTGTTTCTACCTGAGAGTGTACACTTAGGCTCAAATCCTGCAAAACCTTATGCACATCCTTAACTTTAAGCACTGTGAACAGTCCCACTGAAGTTAAGCATGTACATAAGTCTTTGTTTAAGACCCCAGTCCTGCTGAATCCACATGGATGAAAGGGTCTGTCCATCCAATTTCAAAATAAGGGGCTTAGATGGTGTATGCCAAGTGAGGGTGACAAAGAGCTGGTGAAGGGATGGGCTAAGGGAGACTGATGGATATAGCAATATGAGTATACAGTTTAGAGTCTTCCCCATCTTGGTGGCTTATTTAAGAAAATATTTTCAAATACAAAGTGAGGGGGATGGAGGATATTATTGATTCGTGTATTTTGTGCATCCCGCAAAAGGAGAGTTTTCAGGAGTGATTTAGAAAAGATGAAAATGGCTTAGTGGATAATGCTCAGAGTGTATGTTAAGATCAGTAAAAAGAAAATAATACAGCTCACTTCATTGGATGCTGTAGCTTACGAAAGCTTATGCTCTAATAAATTTGTTAGTCTCTAAGGTGCCACAAGTACTGCTTTTCTTTTTGCGAATACAGACTAACACGGCTGCTACTCTGAAACCTGTTAAGATCACTGTTAGCACTAAGTTTAAAGCCAACCATAGGCACTTCTAACTTACATCCCAGTTTTAAACTCAAATATTGATTATTTGAGGGGGGGAAAATGTGAGTTTTGCCACATATTATAGAGTTTCTACTTTCCCTTTGACATGAGTAATTGCCAGCATGTATTGTCACATTATTGATTTCTTCAAATACTCCCCATATTCAAGGAAGGAAAGAAAGATTTTGTGTAATTTGAATGAGAGACATGTAGCACCATTTTCTTATTGAAGTTAATGAAAGTCTGAGTCAGAAGGAGTGTAAGTAAAGGTCACTTACAGTCCCTTATAAGTTCCACTTTGATTCATCTCTCTCACTCAATCAGTTCAATGTTCTTGGAAGGTTAACTCTTTAGTTCTGGAAAATGCATGCAACCAGGCCATGAACAGGTTGGGAATTGCTAGTGCAAAAGGATTATTAGTTAAGGCCTTTGCTCTTCCCACCTCTACCTGAAGAACAGAGCATGGGGAAGATCATCCCTGTAAATTACTTTAGAAATGCCCTGATAACTGGTGGAGTTCCTTAGTCTTGTCCTTTCCCTCTGTTAGATTTAGTTAACTGGCTTCTGCCCCTTATGTGTGCAGACAGAGCTGCCACTAGGCTTCCCTGCTCAAGCCTAGGGCTCAGTTATGCCCTCATTCAAGTCAATGGCAAATCTCTCGCTTACTTCACTGGGACCAGACCTAAAGAAGGGGATTGAAGGAGTGCAAGGAATAAGGCTTTTTGCTGTTTTACACTCTTGCCACTAGGAGCTACTTTCACTGCAGGTGAACAGCATAGCAGATGCCTTTTCCTCACCTTCTTCCTTTGTAGTTCCTGCCTCACTCAGAGCTGCTGAATGAGGAGGCAGGGAAGAAGCAGAGATAGTGGACTAGGAGAGGAGGTAGGATGCTGCTGATAAGGTGCCTGGGAAGAAGGGAGGTTCTGCCCAAGAGCCCTGCTAAACACTCTTGGGACCTGCAGTAAGACCAGGAACAAATCCCAGAGTGTTAGTAGGGAAGAAATAACTTATAGGAAGTGGAAGGTAACTAAACTGGACAATATCAAAATATAGAAAAGCCTGCTTATAAGGAATTGGCAGCTGTGCCTCAGATTACCGTACACAAACAACATGCGAGTGCTGGAGCTGGTCAGAAAAATCTGACAGAACATTTTACCACCAGAGAACACGGATTTGTCAAAACCTAATTTTTTTCCACAGAGGTGGCTTGATTTCAGTAAAGGTGCAATGGAACTCAGTCCAGGTTCTGACATAAACCTGTCTAGTTTCCTGTTAACTCACTGGCCTGGCTTGTTGTCAGCCCAACCTGTCAAGCTGAAAGAAAGCCAAAAGCTTGGAAGGTCTGAGGCACCTGGCTCCTCTTCAGCCTGCCATGAATGATGACAGGGAGCTGAGAGCCTGCCAGTTCAAGCAGATGAAAGCTCACTGTGCCTTGGCAGCCAGGGTTTACAGGGCCCATAGATCCAGGGCTCCCTGCTAGGCAAACTGCCTCAGAACCAGGACTCCACTCTCTTCCATGAATACCCTCAAAATTTTTGGTTTTCATTCCAAATTTGACTCATCCCAAATCTCAGAATATTGAAATCCTCCACAAAGTAGAATCACCTTTCTCCACTCAGTTCTAAGAACTTCTGTCAGCTAATATAGTACCTGCTATTTAATCACAGCAGGTAAGGAAGTACTATAGCTTGAGCTGTAGCTCACGAAAGCTTATGCTCAAATAAATTTGTTAGTCTCTAAGGTGCTACAAGTACTCCTTTTCTTTTTGCAAATACAGACTAACACAGCTGCTACTCTGAAACCTTAATAGTTTAGTAATTCTCTTATTTCAAGTCTTGTTGACATGAGTTGTCTCACTGACACACATGAATGTCTATTTGTGCAAGTAAAGAAATACTTACATCAGTGAGTGGGAGCTGGTGCCCCAGTGTGTCAGTACCCCCTTTTGGTCAGGCATGGTGCTGTGCAGAGTCTGCTCAGATCAGTGGGGCAGTCACTCCACCTTATTGTCTGAGTCTTTATAGACCTATTCTGGAGGTAAGAATGTTAATGTCTGTCCCACTGGGGTGTGCGGACTTCTCCTTATGTTTGGCATGTTTATCTGGCACTTGCCCTCAGGGGCGTGAAACCCCTTTTTCTTTTAAATCCCCATTAAGTAGTAGGTAGGAGAACCAAAGCCTACCCACTCCACTGAGTTCAAGCTCAGGACCCTTTACCTAGGCAGGCAGAATCAGTTCACCACAATTCTCCTGTTCTTCCCTGAGCTCCTTCCTACCTCCCATGGTTCTGCAGGCTGCGGCAGCCTCTGCCTGTCATTATCTCTTCTTTGGGTTATCATCACTCTAGGCTGCTTCTTGCAGGCAGACCCTTCATTCTATGGCAGCCACCCTACCCTTCTGCTTCCCAGCTCTTTTATTCTCCCAGCTGCTGTGTGGCTGCCAATCAGTGCTAGCCAGCAGTTTCTGCATTAAATCCTTGGTTGCTGCACCAGCAAGGGGTATATACAACCCATGACAGTGAAGTTTGCAGAACTTGGCACAGATACTACCACAGAAACTACAAATAAAAACAGAATTGTTATTGATATGCTTAGCTATGTGGATACATGTTCTTTTTTTGACTTTAACCATTGCTGTATCATAAGATGATTATAATTGTTTGGAGCTATTAAATTTATCTGCTTAAAACTGCATTTTAGGATTTACTGAAACCCATTCTAAATTACTTTCCTAGATCAAACACACTGACTCCCTAACAAAATTTAGATTAAGCAAGTCACAGTGAAAAGCCCAATTAGTGTTTGGGTTTTTTTTCCACTTTCACTGTAGAACATGAGTAGAGATATCATCAAAAACATTCAGTGGTCACAACTGGGCAAGTTTGTGGGCAGTAGCTTTCACTTCACAGATCTTCTCGATGTATTACTTTACAAAGGTAATTGTTTTTGTTAGTTTATGTGTGGGCAGATATGGAAAAATAATAGAAGCAGTTTAAAATACTGTACAATTACTTTTTAAAATTGGATACCTTTACCTAAATATTCCTCTTATTATATGACTATTCACTGTCTAGGCATTGTGGGCCAAATTCTGTTGGCTTATATAGAACTTCAGTGGAGTTATTTCAGATTTTCATAACTGAGTAACTGAGTAAAATTTGGACCTCTGAATCAAAAGTTTTGTATATATAGTGGTCCTCAAAAGATAGAATAGATGATTTCACACATTGGACTTGATAAAATAAAAGTAAAATAAATAGATCTTAATCCTACAAATACTTAACTTATATGCATTTTGTTACTCATATGAATAGACCTATCAACTTTAATGGGATTACTCATGCAAATAAAGTTATGAAAATGTGTAACGGCCCCCATCCTGCAAGTTAATAGACATAAATGGACCATTGTTGACTTTAGTGGGGTATCATCCAGACCTAGAGATCTACCTGTGTGTATGAGCTTCCAGGATCAATGCCTAAGGGCTAGATCCACAAAGGGATTTTGGTGCCTAACTGCCTCTTTAGGTGCCAAAGTCTAAAATTTAGATTCTCCAAACTGTTGCCTAGCTGCTGTCTAACTCTTTAGTTACCTGAAGTCTTCTAGGTGCCAAGCTGCTGCTGCTGGTGGTGTGCATGCACAAAGTTGCTTAAATCTTGACGCTACCAAGCTGCTCAGAGCTAAAATCCCAGTGGGATTCTCAAATTAGGCATTCTCCTGCCTATCTCACCTATAGGGCCCAATCTGATAGACATTCTCAGAGCCCTATAGAATTATAAAATACTTAAATATTCAATGGAATATAAGACTGGAATCTTGGTCTCTCAGGTGACTGCCCTAACTACTGGGCTATAATCATGCTCTCTCTGTGACCCAATGAAAATTTATTTATACAAAATAGAATAGTTCCAACAGGACAGATTGAGACATCCCCCCCCAGCATACCCCATAACTCAGTGGTTGGGGGCACTCAGTTAGGAGGTGAGAGAACTGGGTTCAAGTCCCTGCTCTGAATTGGACGGAGTCTGGACTTGAATATGGGTCTCCTACATCATGAATAAGTTCTCTAAACCACTGGGCTACTGGCAGTGGAAATATGACACAATCCTCACTTCCTACTCCTCCACCTCACATAGAAACATCACTCCAGGAGAAGGCTCACACAGAAACAGGTGCCTGCCTCCAACCCAGAGCTGGTACGTAAGTCCCTTTGAGACATGGGGAACTGAGCTCTCAGAGTAGAAGGTGGCCTTTATTTAGACTACTTCATCTTTTTTTTTGGTATGCCAGCAGTTGCTATGCTCTACTATATACTCTATTGATATATTTAGTGAATGCATAAGAAATAACTTTGGGGGTTGAATTATATGACTTCATGAAATGCAAAGGTTTGCAGTTTGAATTTGACCAAGTAAGTTTAACTTTTGTAACATCATTTTATTTTTTTTACCTCCATTATAGTAATCTTGCAAAATAAACCCTTCCTAAAGGAAAGCATACGAAATCTGGACAGATAAATGAGGTAGGGTTTCTTTCTGTCATGACAGGGAGCAAACTTATGCAAACATTATTTAATTTCAGACAATTCAGTTAGGCCCCAAGCCTTCAATGAGCTCTATGCATATGCCCTGGAGCTCACTGCAGGACTGGGGCTTTAATCATTTAGTACTTGATGCTGCGGTCCTTAGTCTAGAAATCCCGGTTACTAACAAAGTCTTAGAACTCGATTTTCACCTCAGATCTGTTTCATGAATCTCTGATTGATGGAATGAGCAAAGCACTGCAGAGGCTATCATAAAAGCCATCTCTCTGTACTATAGACCCACTTCTGCTCTCTAATGTACCACAAGTATAATGCTCTTATAAATGGAGGTAGCTTTGCTAAAGTCACTGTTGTCTCCCATAAACTTAATTAGGACACTACCTAAAAGCATTCCTTCCTAGCCAGTTTTCTAAAGGTTCTCAAAATACTTCTTCACAGAGACCCTGAATTAAGGATGCACAATAATGTAAAAGTAAGAACCTTCATCCATGCCCAACAGTTATTTGCACATTTGTATATGAAATTAGAAAATTGGATGCATATTTCATGTGTATTTCATGTACTTACCACAACAAGCAATGCACATCACCCTCTGCATATGTAATCAATAGGAGCTATTAAAGTGGATGTGATATGCATACCTTTCAGCCAACTATGATCTAAATGGAGGGCTCACTTCTGTTTTTTGTACACCATGGTAAATCAGGAGTAACTTCATTTAAATGACTGGAGTGACACTGGTGTAAAATTGGTGTGAGAGCAGATTTAGGCTGTCAGTATCCAACAATCAAGGCATTTTCTGAATACTAATGATACTTTCTGGGTGTTCTGTTTTTTTGAGTCCATAAATGAATATATTACCCTTTCCCATGTATAGTGCATGTAGGGATGAGGGTTTGGTTCCCCCCCACACCCCAAACGCACATATAGAGGTTAGGCTCCTAATTCCTATTGAAAGCCTGCGAGAGGTTAGGTAGCTAACTTCTATTGTCTCTTTAGAAATCTCCGTCAGTCTTTTGGGAGATTTAATATAGCTAATTTTAGGTGCTGGGATACTACTTTGGTATATGCAACATAGGAACATAGATTAATTTATGTATAATTCAATACTACATTTATTAATATGAATATCTTTGTTGTGTTGATCTACTTCAGATTACATGTACATTGCTTACTCTTAAAAATGTACAGATTATGAAAATAAGATCACCTCATTATTAGCAGTGTTTCTTGTAGGAATTTTGATAAATTAGCAGGTTTTTAGGGTGATTGCTCTTTTAGAGAACACAGCAGAATAAAAATTGTTTATACACAATGTGAGAGAGGGCTGCAGCATTTTGTGATATATGGCATGCTTTTCAGTGAAGTGAAAAGCATGTCACACTCTGTTTTTTTGACTGAGAGACCGAGGCTAAGGCATGTCACAACTGAACAGCTAGCCTGTGATGTGTCTTTTACTTCACTGAAAGGCATGCCACATGCCATGAAATGCTACAACCCTAACTGCAAAATGCTGCAATAATTTCAGGCACAGTATATAGAGTTGTATCACTGAGCTATATGTAATTTGTGAGTGCAGCAGTCCAGAACAGGTTCTGAATGAGGAAAAATATATTTCCTGAAGAGTTTGTCTAACATATACATCTCCATTTCAGATGACTTTTTAAAAATGTCCTACATTCTGCTGTTCTCAAATAATGTTAGCTTCTAATATGCTAGAAAGAAATGGCTAGGGATCTATGTGAACTGGACAATGAGATGCATAGGGAAGAGTTAAAAACAAACAACAACATAAATCCCAAATGTGTCATAAAAGTCTTTTCACATTTGCAAATGCCTAAGTGACTTTGGAGCATGGGTCCATATGGATTTCAATGGGATGCATGTTCCAAAATCCCTCAGGTGCTTTTGAAAAATCTTCCCCAAGGACAGTATTAACTACAACTATGGATATGGACATTTACCAACAGCCAGATCTGCATATATACCGCTCTTTTGATATAAATAGAGCAGTAATCAGTACACATTGTACTGTCTTATAATGTGTTGCACAGGTTTTTCTAGCTATTTGCTTTTTTCTTAGATTTCTTAGAACTTGATATGTGTTTTGCCTGGCTGATATAGTGGGTGAGATAATATCTTTTGATGGCCAACTTCTGTTGGTGAAAGAGACAAGGTTTCAAGCATACACAGAGCTCTTCTTCAGGGATGGTGGAAGAAAGTGTCAATTCTACTATGCTGCAGGATCTCAAGTGCATAATGTGTTCACATGCTACCCTATTAGATGGGCAGCTCTAGAGACAGTGAACTGACTGATGTAAAATAACACTGGAAGGGTGTGAGCCTGAACAGATGTGTGGTTAATAGGGAGCTCCATAGGGACAGCTCTTTGGCAAGTCTTTCCCCTTCATTTGTTTAGTTGTCCAAAATGGTTTGTGAATCTGTTTAAATGGGCAAAAATATATTCACTGCAATTGGCTTTGACATAGCATTTCCAGCAATGGAACATTTCTGGGTAAATGTCAACAACATACCTTCCATGTCAAGAGTTTCAAAAGTGTCCAGTTTAAGGGCCTGATGTTTCAGAATGTGCAGTCACAAGTTGGGCATCTAAAAGTTGAAGCACCTAAAATCACTAGTCATGTCTGAAAATATTGGCCCCATTTTTAAGAATAAGTTTAGTGCCTCATATAAGGGTCCTATACGATTTGGTTCTTGTCAAAGTTAGAATGCTTCACTCCCTATATGCCTAAATGACAGCTGAAATCAGATAGGGTGCTTCTGTTACCATGCAGTAGAGCTGAGCTGCAAGGGTGCTGCAGGATTGGCCCTTTTAGTCTGACAATCCTATATTTCTTGACCCCAGAGCTTTGTGTAAAGTCATGCTACTGTGTGAGGAGGTGTCATGGTGGAGTTAATTTACTTCACTGAGATCCATCTCTTTTTTAATGTTTTACATAAATCCTAAGAATTAGTGAGAAGTGCTATTTTATATTAATTACTTAAATTCAAATTTGTGAACTTTAGGATGATTATGTGCGGAGAGAAGAGAAATCCCCCCTCTCTCAGGCAAATATTGTAGAGATAATCTTCCCTAGTTAACAAGTATCATAACAACAGAGAAGAACATCTGGTAATGTATTTTTTATTTTTTGACCTTTGTTATGTTTTTTGAGTAACTAGCTAAGCATACCATTTGGTACCTAAAAGTCAAAATGAGGTACAGTGCTTCTAAAAATGCATTATACAAACCTATGTATGACCCTATGTATGAGTTAAAACTTGATTGTGGATGGCATTAGAATGGACCAGATGTGCTCGATCTACAAAAAAACAAAGAGCAGGATCTGGTAAAAGTTCCACTGCTCTGATTGTGTACTAAGACTGGCTGATATTTTGAGGTTCTGCTAATATTCCAAGAGCAGAACTATTTTCTTTTTAGAACTTTCTGCTTTCCTATAGTGCATATTGTACAGGGGGAAAGAAATAAAAATAATGGGTTAATTCATACTAATTTCTACTGAGGATCTTAAAAATGATATTTTTCAAGACCCAGGACAGGAAAAATCACTACTCACATGTATTTTAATATAATTTATCTGAAGAATATTTTTAATGCTCTTAAACGATAATTTGCCTGTCAATTCTGCTACACACTAGTATACTAATTAGTGGCTGTAAAGAAAATATTGAAGTGTAGAAGGAGCAGGGGCTTTAAGGAGAGGTAGGCAGACTCCAAAGTATCTGAAAAATAGTAATATTTGTTCAGCTACCACACAGAGCACAGCTGCTTTTCTGTGTCTCTAAAGGACTTATGAAAATGTCCGTATACTATGGAATTGGATGCAAGCAATGCAGAAGACCATGGATGGTCCTCTAATCAACAGCATTCTCTGGGAAAGTGAAATCTTTGAATTAGTGGTGTCACTCTGTCTCGAGTGGTTAACAACCATCAGTGCCTAAATCAGGGCAGACTGTCAACAGGGCAGACACTCCAAACTGGTGGTATGTTCTGTAATTAGATTTTCAAATCAGTGACAAATGTGAACTCCTGACTCACTATAACAGTCTTGCCATAGAGTCACAGACAATCCCCTTAGACTGTCCAGACTATCTTGCCACACAAACAAGCTGGACTTAATGATAAATAGACACTTACAGCATAAATCACAAAATATTCAGGCTGCTCTTAGTCCCAAGAGACCAGTGACTTACCCCAGACCAATCTGTGTCTTAGGTCTTACACCAAAGACAACAGCTGTAGCCAATCCTGCAATAAATTAAGTAAAGGTTTATTAACTAGGAAATAGATATAATAGAGCATTATTTACAGGTTAAAGCAAGCAAGCATACACACACAAATGAATTACCATCTATGGTTGCTAAGGTGACAGAGATGCAGTAATTTGTCAGTTCAAAATGTCTTTTACGGCAGACCCATGTTGACCCTGGGGGATCTCTGCTTCAGAGATCGTCTACACTGGTAACGCTAAACCACTGCCGTGGCAGCACTTTAACGTGCCTTGTGTGCTCGCAGCACAGAGCTGGGAGAGAGCTCTCCCAGCGCTCTAAAACAACCACCTCAACGAGAGGCTGGGGCACTGTTTATACTGGCACTTTACAGCGCTGCAACTTGCTGCGCTCAGGGGGGTGTTTTTTCACACTCCTGACCGAGAAAGTTGCAGTGCTGTAAAGTGCTAGTGTAGACAAGCCCATAGTGTAGTGTCTCTGGCCCTGTGAGAGTTCAAATAGCAAAGAGATGAAAAGTTTTCTAGTGACCCTGTTTTATCTCTTACATTTGGCCTTCCAGTCCAAGAGAGGAGCTCATTTGTCCATAGCATTTCCAAGGTGTGATAGGACCATTCATCAATTCTTTTATTGTGATGTTCCTTAATGGTTTATTTAATCTTGATAGGACTCGTTAGTGGGTAGAGTGGAGGGTGTGATTCACATTCCTGAGTTCACACATGGTTCAGAGAAAACATTTTCAAAGTTATCAAGCAAAATGCACATATTCCTTATAACATGGAATACAGACACTGCAAGTAAGATTAATACAATAAGCAACATAGAAGCATTTCATAGAGTCGAAACACTAAATACATTCTTATAAGACTAATACCTATTTTGAACCAAACTAACACACAGGTGAGCTGATTTGGTTTCCAGATATGAGTCTGTTAGTTCTTAGCTAATGCCTACAGCCTTGGCACATGGTTTAACAGCATCAAAAATGGGTGTTCACTGAAGGTTTGTCTGTGTGAGAAAGTTGGACTCATGTAAATAAAGGTGTGACTTTGTTTTTATTGATTTAGTTAAACAGATGCAAACCCCTCTGTGAGCATTCTTATTTTGATTTAAGAGTGGCCTACTTTAGTTGAACTTACCTAAGTTAGGAATCAGTTTAAGATGAACTCAAATAAGCCATTCTCAAACAGACATGAGTGTCCACACAAGGATTTGCTCTGACTTATGAAGCTGGTTAAAAACACAATTTTAATATTAGCTGGTGCAACTTTTTCATGTAGACAAGGTCTCACATGCCACCAATGCTTTATATAACGACATTGTTAACTATTTTACTGCTGATCAAAGCATATACACAGTTAAATATCACATTATGAAGATCTAGCCAACTTTCTCTGAGCAACTTCTCATCCAGGTGTGGGAGATACCATCTCTTTCTTTCTCTAATCTCGGAGCCAAGACCAAAGCACCCAGCAGGGCATCTGAGCCCTACAGCAGAGCCTATGAATAGTTTAACTCTATTAACGGGGAACCACTGGCTGTTTCAAAACTTGTCTTTAAATGGCACTCAGCTAAGTCACCGTGGTACTCAAATACCTAGTAGAGTTTTAATCTTTCCTTACAAGATGAAAATTTTGCTTTCTGATTTTGGGAAGCTGACACTCACTATTTTCTGACTCTGGATGTAATGATCTTTCTGATTTGATGATGAAAACAGGGTTTGCCCAAACCAATTCCACTATAATCCATCTACAGAATGTAGTCTACTTGTTCGACTTGATATTCTTTAACTTATAGTCTTGGGGTAATGTCTTTGATAGCTCAGTCAGCATAAAAAGAATGTATTACCGCTCAAATGTCTTTGATGGGACCTCTTCTTCCTGCTGTAAAATAACTAGCATTTAGGCAGTTTTAATAGAAATTTATCCAGTTTTCAGAACTAAGGCATCACTAGTATTTACTAGCAATTGAAACATTATACAGTACTATAGAGATATGTGACAATGGAGATAATCAGTCTTTCAAGGCTATAATGTGTTCTTTGTATGCATGCTTACAAGTCAGAGTAGCAGACAAGAACACTAGGGCTAATTCATAGGGCACCTGAAGTTACAAACAAATAAAAGGATGTTAAAATGTTTCAGCATGATTTAGTAAATGGATGGTGAAGCTAGTGATCAAATTTAAAGCTAATTTAGCTTTGTCACTCTAATGGCACACAGTTTGTGATTCTGCTGATTCAGAGCAATGTTGGAAGAACCATTCTGGCTGGACTTCAGTTTAAAAACAAGCATACCCATATGTTACTAGAAGTTATGTGTTCATGGAGAAACCAATTTGGATACATATAAAGAAAATTTTCACTCAAATATATTAAGCACTTTAATTCAAGATGTTGAAAGTAGGGTCAGGATCCAAGGAAACAATGAAAAATTTAGTAGCTTCTGGTAATGTATAAGGAACCTGGCTAATACTTCAAGAGAAAAAGAGAAATTTATTAAAAATATTATGAAAAATGTGTATTTATGTGTGGGAGAGGAGACAGAAGTTTGTACTTTATGCTTTGTTTTTTTATTGAATGTAACATTGTCAAAATGCTGTTTATATTCAGTAGGCTACAGAGTTCTTCCTTTCATGAGCTACAGCTCACTTCATCGGATGCATTTCGTGTAGCTCACGAAAGCTTATGCTCTAATAAATTTGTTAGTCTCTAAGGTGCCACAAGTACTCCTTTTCTTTTTGCGAATACAGACTAACACGGCTGCTACTCTGAAAAGAGTTCTTCCTGAGACACTTGTAGCTGGCATTCAGTCTTTATAAAATATTCTTTTTCTTTATCTTTTGTTCTGGCTCTCACAAACAAACAAGCAGATGTGGATTTGGCAAAGCTTTTAATAAAATCTCATGATGGTTTTTGCTTCGTTTTATTCATTGCAAACTTCACCTTTCACATGCTGTATGAAGTATATTTTCATTTCATACATATATCCCATGGCTATCCTAAACTCTGTAATGTGAATTTGAAGTTATTTAAGGATCCAGAATTATCTTCCTGGGGAATGGCATTCCTGAAGCCCAGATGCATTATATCTATAAAAAGAAATACCTTGCTATCACTGTCAACTATAACATCTGTGGATTTGCTCTTGAAATGCAGTTGAATCATACCATTCTCACTTACCCTATGAATTTGCTTTTCTTGAGAACTATGATCATAAGTAATATGCTTCAGGAACAAAATACTTCTCACTTTGGCAGTGCAGATGTCCCTTTATGCTATCCCTCTGTCTGCAGACTGAAGTAGTATACAGTCCATGCAGGGAAGTACTCACTTTTGAAAATAGGGCCAGCTCTAGGTTTTTTTCCTCCCCAAGCTCTGATAAAAAAAAAAGGATGGCCAGAATGCCGCCCCTGGAATTTTTCTGCCCCAAGCACGTGCTTGCTTTGCTGGCGCCTAGAGCCGGTCCTGTTTGAAAAGCATTACTGAAGTTTGAGTTGTGGCTGGAGAGTAAAGAGAAACACACTAAGAAGTGAAGCCCTTATTTTTAAAGTTCACACAATCAAATTACAGAAAAAATGTCAATGTAACTAGACAACAGCTTCTATTAAGTCAAGTATTTTTGAACAAAAGCAGACATTATACTGCTCCAGGCTACTTTGGTTTTAATGCATTCAGCTGTTAGAATGCGTGGATTTGGTAATAAAAAGAAAAAAAAAAGAATGCTGTTTAACAATAGTAACTGGAGAATATGCGGGTGAGCATGCATACTAGAGTCAGTGGGTGCTAATTTTAATGTTTTACTATAAATATAAAGATTTTGAACATGGCAAAAAATAGGCATCTTCCTCATTAGCAACACCGAGTACAGTTACATACAAGATATGTGATTAGCACATACTTTTGAAGGAAATAAGGAATGACTGGTGTCACCCAATGCTGAGTTAGAGAAGCATTATAGGTTCTGAAAGATTTATTCTTGCATTAGGGGGACTGCACACCCACTTAAAGCAATGAAAATATGAAACTCCATCTGTGTGATTAGTTTAGTGTACTGCTCTCTGAGAAGGGGGAAAATAGCAATATTTTAACATCTATCTGCTAGATACACTAATCAGGCAACATGTAAAACTGACTGTACTCAAGTACCTCTTAGATGCTTCAATGTATTTATTTTTGTGAAAACCATCTGCATGAACCTTTCTATCCCACTGCACAACAAAACTGACAAAGGCATTAGAGTACTAGATATATTATTAGAAGTCATATTAAGTATTGCATGGGCTTATATATAATATGCAGCTTGCATGTGTGTATAATTAGCCAATATGAATATACTTGGTCATCTCTTGCATTGACTACTGCAAGTCTTTTTCAAAATAACAGGAAAAATCATCTTCCTTTCACCACTCTCAACATCCTTTCTTGAGACCAGATTCCTCATAATGACTTAGCTTTGAAATAAATAAAACCTGATCTGGATCTGAATACTGTTAGGTTTATGCTAGGGTTAGAGTTTGATGCTGACTCATAAACAGGATTTGGATTTGAATTCCATGGCATTGAAATCTCATCTGCTGTGTAGAGTCTTAAAGACGAAGATGAGATCTAGAACTTCATGTGGAACAAGTAATGGAGCCAGGTCAGAGATGTTGAGAGAGAATAAGATGACTTTTAACTGTGGCTTTCTGGATGAAGAAATTGAGAGGAAAAGAAAAGTGTCCTGAAAAGAGTAAGTTTCCATAGTAAAGGAAAGAGAAGATCAAGGCATTAGCTAGCTGTTCTGAGGCAGAGGAGAAATAATATATTCACCTGAAATCCTATTTCTTCCTTCCATATACACAACACTGCTAATTCTATGTGGGAAGAGGATGACGGATAAAAAATGACGATACCTACAACTTCAGAGTTCCGGTTGACAAGGCAAATGATTAGGCCTGATCTACACACAGTTTTTGTACTGGTACAGCTATTTCCGTTAGGGTGATTATTTCAGTTAAAAAAAGTTATCAGCACGGCCACTACTTTGGGTTAAGAATGCTGATATAAAGGTATCTAAAACCTATATAGCTTATTCCCCTTCCTAGATGGGAATAGCTATGCTAGCTTAAAGCACCTTTATGCTGAGATAACTATATTCACACTAGGAGAACTCTACAACTGCTGTGTGTAGACAAGGCCTTAGTGCAATAAAAAAATTTCCCAATCATAAGGGTATATATTACTGACCTGATTTTCTCGTTCACTAAGACCCCTTTTACCGCTCTGGCAGTGTAAAGAGTCTTAAAAGTGAATGCAAATATAATTAACCACAGTGTAAAGCAGCCTTAGAGTAAATAAGAATCAGGCCCCAGGTTTGTATGGACTTGAGGCCTCAGGTCATGCAGATTCATGACATCAGTAGCATAACAGGAGGCACATTAATGGTTTTCTGGAAACGTTCAATCCCAATAGCAAGAGACCACTACTAAAATTGTTTTTTAATTTTACAACATGACCTACTTTAAAACAATTATTCTGAGCTAAGGAGCCCAAGTGATGACAAAAATAAAGTTGGTTCTTGATAGCTACCACAGGTGCAAGTCTAAAAAGCAAGGGGTGGAAAATATAGTTCACACGGCTGCTATTCTGAAACCTGCAAAATGTTAGCATTTCTTCTCCTAAGTTGTCTAAATCTTGGGATTCTGAAAGTGTTTCTATGTCAACTCTTTGCAGAAAAGAAAAGGAGGACTTGTGGCACCTTAGAGACTAACAAATTTGTTTGAGCATAAGCTTTCGTGAGCTACAGCTCACTTCATCGGATGCATTCCTCCATCAGATGCAATCTCCATCAGATCCTGAAAACTACTCCCCCTTGTAGCTCTGCTTCCACTGAAGGGCCCTTAGCAGTTGAGAGCTCGTCTGTCTCCCATCACCTTCAGCGTTCAGGGGAGCCTTTGAGCGAGATGCCCTGGAGACAGGGCAGGCCCCTCCATTCATGGCCTCTATCTCTCAAGCATAGGCAGATAGCTGGCTTCCCCCTTACATGTGTCAAGGGGAGGGAGCTTCCAGTTCTTTGGCTCCTAAAGTAATTCAAAAGGGCCCTCGGGAAGAATCTGTTGCTACTGAGTGCACCAATCACCCCCTCCTTGCAGGCCACTGCCCGGCAGTGATGTTGCTGTGGGTTCTATCAGTTCAGCATAGTGCCAAGAGAGTGATGAGAAGGGGCGGGGGCATAGATCAAGTCAGAAGTCACAAGGCTCCAGTGCGGGGAGAAGCTGGCTGCTGGGAATCTGTACACACAGGGCCTCGTTTTCAGACAGGCTTTGCACTGAAGAAACTGCCCTGCTCCTGCAGGGCACACATGGGAAGATTTGTCCTGCCAGTGGGGGAGCTGGGCAAAAAGGGGGGACGTGCGTAATTTCTGTTGTAAAATCTGGGGGGGGGGGGCTGGGAATGTGGCCAACAGTGACTCACCCAATGTCCAGCACCTGCCCATAATGCCCCAGGGCGGACACCGGTACACATGCTACTCACAAACACTGCAGGCACAAGGACAGGGCAAGTGCTATCTGCATTCCCACTTTTGGTCCCATGAGCATTGCTTCTGAGCACCCACTGGCCAGGAATTCATGCAGGAGAGCACAGCCAACCTGCCAGTCACCACAAGGCTCTCATCCCCCCGCTGCCACCGAGAAGTGAAGCCCTGTGCCCCTGTCCAGGTAGTCGTTGTTCCTGGGCTCCAGCCATTGTAGTGCATCACAGCAAAGTCCATAGCCCAAACCCTCCTGTAGGCCAAAAGGACGGCCCCAGCAAACGCAGTTTATCCATGGTGTTTCACAGTACCAAGTCCCATGATGGTGCCCTGCTAAAGGAGAACCTAGAGATTCTCCAGCCACGTTTTCTGATGTTTTCTCAATTCCATCATCTCAGGACAGTGCAAGGCAGGGGTGGCACACAGAACAAACTGGGCTTGTGGTATGGAGCTTTGAAACCCTCCTCCAATCCTGCTCACATGCAGGGAACTCCCTAGCAGACCCATGGTACGATTCTTGGCACAGAGGTGACTGCCATGTTGCATGACCCATGAATGAACCTGGGGTGAGGACTCAGGGTGTTCTGTGCTGGTTCTGAACCAAACTGAAGTGAGCTGTAGCTCACGAAAGCTTATGCTCAAATAAATTTGTTAGTCTCTAAGGTGCCACAAGTACTCCTTTTCTTTTTTGCGAATACAGACTAACACGGCTGCTACTCTGAAACTCTTTGCAGAGTAATTATATGAAGTAAGAGCACAAATCTTTTCTTTTATTCTTAATTGGATGCACTTTGAACCCCTCAGAAGCTTTGTTCTAATTTTTCGTTCTAAACCAAGAGGTTTGAGCTGTGAACTGCATCCTTTTGTCAGCTCTCTCTGTGCAGGTCTTCAGGCACACTACATACTTTTTTGTTATTGTGTATATTTGTAGTATTTTTGTCATTTTCTTCCCTAAATGCTTTGCCTACATCTGCCTAGGACTGTATTTTCTTTGGTATATTTGAGTATTCAATACATGAATTCATATGACTTAGTGTGCGTTTAGCTTACATTAAATCAGAGACTTTGCACATAGAGGTCCTCAAAGAAATAGCTTCACAGGGTTCTGCAGGGGAGTAATGACTAAAGTACACTAACAAATCATTTGTGTCTGTTTTGAATGTTTAATATTAATAGCATTCTTACATTTCTGTGCAATACATTCTTTTAAATACTGTACAAATAATTCAGAAAATTGTATTTGTAGTGCTATTTTAGTAGTCTAAGAAATCACACAGGCCCCAGTGTTTGTGTTGTACTGCCATTTTACTCCAGTTTGCTGTGGCGGTTATGGTCAAAGGAGTGAAAGCCATAATCACTGCTGAAGTAACAACTTAATATCCCAACACACAAACACTATACAGTTTCTTACTATGATTCTAAAATGGCCCTATATAAATAATGTTGTTTTAAAAAATAGCTGTTGTACTGGGGTATTATATAGCTAATCCGCTAGGTGTGCTCCTCTCCCGATGCCTACAGTACTCATCCTTCACCCATAAGCAATATGTCCAAGGTGTGGTGATGTCTGAGTGTGACACACACCCTGGTGTATTTTATTACTTAAGGGCCAAATCTAGCCTTCTTCTCTGAGTCCCTGGAGGTTCCTTCTGCATTGCAGCTAGTTTGGTTCTTATTATGCCAGTGAAGGAGAGCTGGACATGGCATGTCCCCCACAAGCCCAGTTATTAGGTCAGGCATTGGGCTTGAGCTGTAGCTCACGAAAGCTTATGCTGTAATAAATTTGTTAGTCTCTAAGGTGCCACAAGTACTCCTTTTCTTTTTATTGGATAGACTGTGACTCTTACATGCATACACAATATTCATAAAGATATTGGTTTTGATGCTGGTTTGCTTTCTGTGAGCCGTTAGCTGAATACATTGGGTCAGATTCTGCTCTCAGTTACTCCAGATTTACACTATTGTGACTCTGTTAACTACAGTGGAGTTTGTTCCAGTTTACATCAGTCTAATTTAGCAGAATCTGTCCAAATGAGTTTTGAAAAGTGATTATCATTTACTCATTTTGAATAATATAGAAGTTCACTTGAGCATACGCTTGATTTATCCTCATAGTCATTAGATTTAGTTTTCAAGTCTTTATTTTTAGCTTTTCTTTACTTACTGTAATGTGTTAATTTAAACTTTAGCTGTAAAGTACCCAAATTAATTTAAGGTTACTATAGCTGTGTGGGGAGGAAATGTTGAAGCCAGAACAGAGAAATCAGTTTGGTAAACAATTTACTTTGGTCTATTCTATAATGATTAGTATCTAGTTGTTTAACACACACACAGAAAACTTTTTTTAGAATATTACATAACTTCATCACAACTGATTCTAAATATTCTGATAAAATAAGACTAAATGTAATCCTAATAATTGCCAACTTCAATTGAAAGGCAACGAAATTCAATAATTCTATAATGAAAGGTCCTGGGGCATTTGTCACTCAGTATTGCTTGATTTAAGACAGTAGATAAAGTGAGCAGAGTTCAATATCGGTCAGAATTGACAAGTATACATAAATGCAGCAATAGAAGTCTGCAAAAAAGTATCTGGGTTCATTCACAATAAGATAATTCTGTAGAAGACTAACTAAATTTCCTGAAGAAGAGTTGAATAAGAGATGGACTGCACTGTTTTTTGCCCAAAGGACAGTGTTCAGGAGAGATACTGTTTGCAGTACTGGTTCTGGTGCTTGTTTATGATCCTCGTCTGATGAGAGTTAATTTCTATCCTTTCTTAAAATTAAACTCTAATTTAGTCTTACGTGATTTACTGAATAAGCCATTAAGAAACTTCTGTTTTGCTAAGCATTTGTTTATACATGTTGCTAATAAAGGGCCAGATCCCCCCCAAATGCTGAAGTGCTGCATATCTCCAGTGAAGTTCTAATTGTTTTCAGCTCCCCTGGCTTCAATGGGCTTTGATGACACTCAGAACCTCGTATGGTTGTGACCAAAATCTATTAATAGACAAGAAGATATACCTGGTGTAAATAAAATTCTAGATAAATATATCCTTAGGAATCCCTTTACAATCTGTTGGACTTTTTGCCCTAAGGGCTTGTCTTACACTAAAGTTGTTAGATCCTAGTGTAGATACCTTGGTGTAAATTGCTGCTTGCCCACTTTCTAACAGCATTGATGCAATTCCTGGATCATACTGAAAGAGTACAGTTGCACTAAGGGTGAAATTCTGGTCCCATTGAAATCTATGGGATTTAAGCCACTGATTTCACCCTAGAGGTACAGTTACCCTGTCATTAGAGTACTAGAGTAGGCCAGCCATAACCCATTCAAATGACTGTATCAAGGGATAACTTTCTTATGCTTTATGCAAATGCAATGTGTTATTTTGTATACAAAGTCTGTACATTTGAATTCAAATGCCATCCTGTAGTTCTATTTCCCCCAAATTTTCTGTACATTTCAGGAAATCTGTCAGAAGTGCAGAATAAGATGATATGCAGGGTAGAAAAACTTACCCAAAAGAACAAGTTTTTCCTCATGTAAAACAATGTAAATTTCTCAGGAAAAATAGATTTATAATTCTGTTCCTTAAATAAGCCTACTAAACACTAATTTGTAATTTATTTTCCCAGAAAAAAAGTAGAATTACACTGTCATATATTCAACTAGAGATGATATTACATAATACAGGTACATGAACAAATTATAGGTAATTATAAAGATTTATGTGTATAGGTTAATATCTTATTTGCTTTATGATTTATCTACACGGGAATTATTCCATAATATTGATTTCTTATCAACACCATTTATTTATTCTGGAATAAAAATGAATCATCTTATCCAGAATAAGGCATTCTTATTCCAGAGTAACAACATCAATCCATGGAGTTAATCAGGAATAGTTAATACCATTTAATTCACATCCTACTTTACACTGGATTCATTTTCATATGTAGGCTAGCCTTTAGCTATTGAGAATTAAAGTGGTGTTAATTCAGTTTATATTAATTTTCTGAATGTGTGTGTCCACACAGAGATTTAATACAGTTTATTTAATCCAAAAAATAATTCAGGTTAATTTCCTGAGTATCTCTGTGTAAACAAACCCTTAATCATGTTGTTAGTCCCTTAGAAATCAATGGAACTACTCATCTGTGTAAGACAAGCATGGCTTGGGATCTAAAGAGAACTCATTTGTTCCATTTTTAAATTCTTCCCACTGTTACCGTTGCTTTTCAGAGAACAGACCACATTAAATGCAGGTAATTTTGGGCTATGGAGGGCCATTGAATAGAAGTACTATTATTTTTTTCTTTGATCAATACTACAACCAGTCCCTAGTACCCACTAGTGCTTTTCTCTAGAAATATGTTGTGAAGCACCAAGGAAATATTTTTCTATTTTATATTGCAGTGTCAGTCAGCACATAGCTTTTAACAGGGTTGCCTTAAAGAGTCATATTGGTAGGGTTTAATAGTTCATGCGTTGTAAATGCTGAAATTGGATGTGTCATTGATAGTTGCTCTTGGGCAACTTTAACTTGCATGACTGACCAAAGGTCTCACTGATGTTCCCCTGAAAGCACTTAAGCAACATATTTTTATAATGGATATATTTTTACTATTTTTTTCTCTAAGCATTAGGCACCAACATGCTTTCCTTGGAAACATGAGCATGCATTTTTGTCTCCTCCTACCACCTAGTTTCCTCAGAAAATATATATTAGTGCCTTCACAGGAGAATTCTATTTTCTTGAGTTCAGTTGTACAATGGACAATCTGTTTCAAGTAGAAAATCTCCATATTGTACATTGGCAAGGACAATAAAAGATATGAAGGACCTTATGTATTGGGTGAAAACTGCCTTTAAGGCTCTATTTATTCTGTAGTTGCTGTTGTGACAGGCTGAACGCTGAGGGAGCTTAACAGTAAAATGTTTTAAAAACTCAACTGATTGGAGAATCCTTATGGCACAACAGAAGGTAGAAGCTTTTTAAGCTTTAGAATTGGCATAATTGGTATACGAGCAAGAGTAGACTGTACAGAGGATCTCTTCCACTCTCTGTGCAGTTCCTGTCCCTTACTCAGAGTTGGAAGAAGCTCTTTATTGGATATTAGCATGAAAAGTGTGGATTGTCTGTGTTTATAATGTCCACTGTTCAATTATATAGTCAGTAGGATGGAGTCCCCTGCTCATGTTCAAATCGGTTTTCAAATAAACCATCAGGCCAATATGCTTAGATGAATTATTCCATAATACCATTTGGATTGTGTGGTAAAACCAATACATTTACAATGGTGTACGGATAAAAGGAAGGTGTACACTGGTGTGAGAAGACTGGTACCACAGCTACTACAGCATTAGGAACAGAAAAAGAGAGTATACATCAAAGGAGACTGTTTATTTTATACCAGGCTGCTTAATAGAGGTAGCTAGCACTCACTCAATTGAGCACAGTGTGAGCCGCCTACATACCTTGAGGCCCTGGTTTTATCAGCCTGCTCACAACCTTTTTTGATTATAGCATTGCTACAGTATGCATGCATTAGTCAAAAAGCCAGAACAGAGCCATAAGTTTTGTCCAATGAAAATATTTGTGAATATCATCAATTTGCTTCACTGTTGTTTCCTAGCATATACCACAGTCTGCTGATAATGCAGCTAACTGCATTGAATTTGTCCACAAATAACTGAGCTGGGGCATTCACTGACTAATGATATTTTACTATGTAGGTGGACTTTCAAATTCAATGTTTAATTGTGTGTATTTATTTGGTTTATGACCTGAATGTGTGTCCATTGCAGACATGAATGGGACCAACCATGACACTTGTATCAAGTCCTGAAATAAATAGAATATTCCTAAAATAAATATCTTAGAAAGGAAGGTAAGAAGATTATCCCTCAGTAAAGATGAAGTAGTGCCTCATAGGCCCCATTGGTCTGATTTCACAGTTGTGAAAATCAGAAATAACTCCATTGATGTAAATGATATTACAGCAATGTAATATCAATATAAATGGGACCAGCATCAATCTTTTAAGTGGGTCAACATTTAGAGAACCTTTTTGAACTTGTACTGTTAGTTATAATTTTGGTAACTATAAGTTTTCCATTTCTTTTCAATATTGGTACATTCTAGTTATAAACTCCATAGCTTTAGCTCATTTTAACTTAAATGGCAGGACATTTAACATTAATATCACATGTAAAATATATATAATGAGTGTGTGGTCATGCCCAAGCTTCTAATGTTCGGTTTCACAAGAATGCCAGAACACCTTGGATATTCATTGTAAACTGGACTCTTCCTCCTGCGGTTCTTCCTTGGCTAATCAAATGCCTCTGAAATTATACCACACATAAATTTACCTCTCTTGGTCAGACCAGAGAGAAAGAAACACTTTTAGCCCCACCCCCACCCCCTAATGTAGTGGACCCAATTCTGATGTCAGGTATACAGGTATAGAGTAGGAATAACTCCAGTGATCTATGTGACTTTGGAGATACTCTGGATTTACCCTGCTTAGGTGAGGTCAGAATATGGTACAGCTTCTCTACCTTTGATACAAGTGATAAAGCCAAATTCTTTATACAGTCTGAAAGCTGAACAGTTGCATAAATTCCACCTCCATGGTCTGGATGAATGGACTATAAGGTGGATAGAAAGTTGGCTAGATCACAGGGCTCAACGGGTAGTGATCAATGGCTCCATGTCTTGTTGGCAGCCGGTATCAAAAGGAATGCCCCAAGGGTCAGTCCTGGGGCTTGTTTTGTTCAATATCTTCATTAATGATCTGGAGGATGGTGTGGATTGCACCCTCAGCAAGTTCGCAGATGACACTGAACTGGGAGGATTGGTAGATACATTGGAGGGTAGGAATAGGATACAGAGGGACCTAGACAAATTAGAGGATTGGGCCAAAAGAAATCTGATGAGGTTCAACAAGGACAAGTTCTGCACTTAGGATGGAAGAATCCCATATACGGTTACAGACTAGGGACTGAATGGCCCGGCAGCAGTTCTGCAGAAAAGGACCTAGAGGTTACAGTGGATGAGAAGCTGGATATGAGTCAACAGTGTGCTCTTGTTGCCAAAAAGGCTCACAGCATTTGGGGCTATATAAGTAGGAACATTGCCAGCAGATTGAGGGAAGTGATCATTCCCCTCTATTTGGTATTGGTGAGGCCTCATCTGGAGTACCGTGTCCAGTTTTTGGCCCCACACTACAAGAAGGATGTAGAAAAATTGGAAAGAGTCCAGTGGAGGGCAACAAAAATGATTAGGGGGCTGGAGTACATGACTTATGAGGAGAGGTTGAGAGAACTGGGATTATTTAGTCTGCAGAAGAGAAGAATGAGGGTGGATTTGATAGCTGCTTTCAACTACTTGAAAGGGGGTTCCAAAGAGGATGTATCTAGACTGTTCTCAGTGGTACCAGATGACAGAACAAGGATTAATGGTCTCAAGTTGCAGTGGGGGAGGTTTAGGTTGGATATTAGTAAAAAACTTTTTCACTAGGAGGGTGGTGAAGCACTAAAATGGGTTACCTAGGGAGGTGGTGGAATCTCCTTCCTTAGAGGTTTTTAAGGTTAGGCTTGAGAAAGCCCTGGCTGGGATAATTAATTGGGGATTGGTTTTGCTTTGAGCAGGGGGTTGGACTAGATGACCTCCTGAGGTCCCTTCCAACCCTTATATTCTATGATTCTATGATTCCACCCAGCCTCTTTTCTCCTACTCCTCAAATATCACTCTACATAAAGCTTTCTGTACACAAAACCCATTTTATTGAGTGTTATGTTGAAGGAAATTAATTTATCCCCAAGAATAAATTACTGGAATGTCTTACTTTAAGTCCTTATTTTCAGTCCTGACTACGAAACAATGATAAGCTTCTTATTAAAATTTGGGGTGGGGGGGATGAGAGGCAGCAGGGGATGGTTGTTACATAAACCTTCTCTGTGAAGTTATTTGTGTACAACTATATGAGGTTGCTTTTCTGTAATAGTAACTATTGGGTATTTGCTTTACACTACATGCTTTACACATATGGGGACAGGAAAGCATGCTAATCTGTCTTGCATAGGTTTCTTTTATGGTTTTGGTTATTTGGGTTATCTGGCCCTCCATCTGCAGGGTAGGGGTTACTATAATTAATTTTCTATTTTCTGCTTTTATTGACTCACAGTTTTAGGGATTGATTGTATATCCCCTTGCCCTTGAAAATATCTTTCGGGGGAGAGGGGTTCTGTCAAAACCCTAACTATTTCCCCACCCTTTACCATTGAGGACAATAGCTCTGAGACAACCAGTGGCTTGTTTCTGGAGATATTGTAGTTTTTGCAGCCTTCTGATGCACCATCATACTTTGGTTTGTCTCAGTCTTGGTAGTCTGTTTTCCTATATTTTTAGCTCTCTTCTCCACTGCTTCCAATTGTGTCAAAGCTGTGACAACCTGCTGTGCAACCCCTTTTTTGACATTCTTTGGTGGGAGGTGATTCCCACTGTGCCCTTCATCTGAGTCAGGCTCACAAGGTTAACATTTCCAGTGCACTGCACCAATTCCTTTCCCTTAGGGATGGAACAGATTCCTGCATCTGCCTGTACTCCTATCTGAATGAAGATATAAGAGAAAAATCTGGTTAGCAGTCACTTCATATATGGCTTGTCTAAGATGGAACTAACATCACATAGCTTGAACATATGAAAATAGCAAATGGCATTTAACATTGCAAATCCACAGATTGTTAGACGTTATTAGGGGAATTTTAGCTCTTTGCTTGAAATCAGATTTATGATTGATAGAAATGGTATCGTACAACTTAACTCTAGTTACACATTTTACAGAAGCTACCATTTCCATTAAATGGGCAAGAAAGATCTATGTTGACAAATTGTTGCTGTTGTTTAAAAAAACAAAAACAAAAATGAACTGTTTTCAAAATCAACTGTAGCTCAAATTGTATCTGCTTTCTCACTTATTTAAATAATAAACTATTATCTCCACTGCTTACTTAATGAAGAAATCATACACAGATTTTAATTATTAAAAGAATAACAAAATAAATCAACAGAAAATAGAATGTCAAGGAATAATGGACCAAATTCATTTATGGAGCTCCACTGGAATCCATACAGTTATCTTGAATTCAGTGGAATTGCACCATACATGAATGAACCTCTAAAGTTTTCACCATCCACAGCTAAGAAAGAAGCAAACAGGTAAATGTTTTAAATAAAAGTAAATGAGGGCCTGATCTTGTGAACCCTCACTCAAATGAAACATCCCATTGAATTGAACCTGTATGAATACAGTTATTGTCTTTGAAAGACTGCATCTTCAATTTATATGGTATCTAATTAGACTTTAAGGAAAAGAGAGACACACAGATGCTTAACCCTTTGGAGTAATAAATTAAATATTTTAAAGTAGTTTTGGCAGTTTTGTGGTTTCCTTCCGGCTCTTTAGAATTCCATTTTCCTCTTTGTGGTGCACAAATCAAGTTAATCAAGCACACAGCCAGTCTGTGAAATCTAAGGGGCAGTTTAATTGTAGTTTTAATATTATTGAAAATCTTACTTGTATTGGGTAGCTGGACTGGGCTAAGAAGTGCCATTAAAAGCACAGATCAAAATGTATAGAATTCCAATTTAAATTTGTTTAGTAATTATTAATGTTAAAGAAATCTCTATAGATTATGGCTAAAAAAGCATGCAAACAATTTATAAATCCTTCAAAAATAAGAACTGTAATGCTAAAATACCAGTTTTTCCACAGTATGAGCCACTGAGAACAAAATCAAGTTTCTGCATTTCTTTGAGATTGTAGGATTGAAAGAATCCTCGTTCACTTCAATACCTTGCTTGCTCGCTATAACAAAATAGGCAGAGTAGAGTATACAAGTAGAGTAGAACACAACATTAATGAATGTTTCTGCGAGCCCAAAGGAAACCAATGCACTTAATTTTAGGATTACAACTATGGCAATATCTCAATGATTAGTTTGAAATTGGTAGTTGTGACAGTTTACATGTCTATACTTCCACTCTTCCAGAAGAATCCCCAAATGCCTTATAGACTGCATATACAGTAATGAAATCTCTTGCAACCACTGAACCATAGCCACATGGAGTGGAAGTGTATTATGGCAGGTATTCTGTGTCAGTAATGTTTCACAGAAGTTTTTAGAAAGGACATTTGATGCTAAATGCACCAGAAGAAACTATGGGTAGCCAAACTGTACTAATTTCAATTAGAATTTGGTAGGGCATTAACAAACACTTTCCACTCATGTGCCATGAAATCTTTAAAGAGAGGTCAGGGACTTGGTTTTGTGTGTTATGAATAAGCTTGATCTTGCCGTTCTTTGGCATCCAAATCTCTCATTCTCTTCAATGGATTGACACCTAAAAGGTATGTCTCTGCTACAGTCTTGCTTGTCTTATAACAGAAGGACTGGAAAAATCAGGAGACTGAATGATAGTGAGCCTTGATCCCTAGGGATCTGATTCAGATCGAATCCAGATTAGGTCTGTTTTTAGTCTATATGAAATGTGTGGGCCTTAGTTCAGTTCTTATGAAGTGTGCATATTGCATAGTCACTGCTCCATTTTTTACTAGTTGGCATCCTTATTGGTGGCCTCAGCACAGAGATCATAAACTAACCTGGTCTTAAAAGTGGAATTAGCATCTTGCCCCTACCGGTGTTCCCTCTAGAAAATGTATATTGACAAGACAGTATGGAGAAATTCAGATACCATGTGTTGCCTGTACTAGTCTTGTTTCATAGAGAAATAGCCTTAGGAAGTGAAGGCCTCTCAGTCTAGCGCTCTTCTCAAACATTCTATTTGGTTAATGTTTGTAGAGAGTAACTAAAATAACAATTGTTCTAGCTGCTTCTTTAATATTGTCTGAAGTGAAACAGTTTAGTGCAAATGGCTAAAAATGGCTAGTCAATGGTGATTGCTACAAAGATGTTGAAGAACAAGCATAGCAAAAATTAACTTAAGTGCATCATAGTATCAGTAATAAAGCAGTAACTTCTGCTTCAATTGTGACTACAACAAAATCTCCTAGAAAAAAGGGATCTGGTACACAGCATGTAGGATTAAACAGCCAAACTTTCTCTTGAATGGCAGAGTTTTATAGTCTTTGGAAAAGGCATACATAAATACAAATAAATCATTTATTTGATGCCCTGATGTAGCAAGAGGAATATCAGTAATGCCATCTGTATTTTACCACTGGTTTTAAACTACAAAGCTGTAGAACAGAAATCTTAAAAATAATACAACCTTTTTTTGTATACTTATGGACCAATGTAACTTTAAAGGTCAAATGTATATAACTTAGTCTTTCTAGCATATAACAACAAAGCTAAACTACAATTCTGTTTATGAAATATATAACTTTAAAAATATTTATAATCTCCATAACTGCATACTTCCTTGCTGTGCAATAGGTTAAATCTTTGTTTAAATTAAAGAATCACATCATAAAAGGTGCCCTTCAGGCTTTTTTCATAATACATTTATTCAAACATAAAAGGCATGATTTAAACATATGCCTAAATTTACTTAAAACCTAGATTTTGTGTGGTTTTTTTTATTCACCAAATCTCAAACCAACACATAGCTTGGGTGCCCATGTCTGAATTCCATAAAACTTTTCCTGCTGGACCTCCACTGCACCTGTTGTGTTGCTATCAGTCGTTAACATTCAGTGGAAGCCAACTGCTTGTTAGGATATACCTGGGACATTCCGCAGTGCAGGTGGCTTGTTCTGTAGGGATGTACCTGGAACATCTGGCCGCAATCAGACAGCTAAGTATAAGTAGCCCAGATATTTTGGTGGGGAGGGGAGAGGGTAAGGAAAAGAGATAAATTATCAACAAAAACATTGAACTGAGCAAATAACTCTTGCAAAAATATTATTGAAAAAGCAAAAAAAGTACTGCACTATATGATAGCACTAATGTAAATTATCAAGTTATAGAAATGACTCATGTCTGGAATAAAATTTGGTTTGAAGCTTAGTGGATTGATGCTCCAATGTTTACAGAGCATGGAATACTCTTATATTCTCCTTAGTGATCTCCAAAACTCTATCAACCTGCATTTCAGGAGAGGAAGGCTGCCAGCTCATCACTCTTCATTGAATAATGTAAATGTTTCATTTCATTTTAATCAGAGAAGTGTCACCCATAGTATTACCAGCTTTTGGGAAAGAGGAGATTTAGAATGGCTTATTTTTCTTCTGGGGGTCTTTTCCTCATTGTTATGAAGGGCTGTTCCTGTGAGCTGTAGAACCCACATATTAAGAGTTCCAATGAAAGATAATGGCAGTTAAGGGAGCTACCAGTTTGCCGGGCAGAGCCGTCATATATAGAAATATACTTACCCTTTTCCTTTTCTCACTCTTCCTCTTTACCTTTTCATTGCTTCTTCTTGTGAAAGAGGGCCTGGAAATCTGCTTGCAATATACAGATTCCTGCAATATCCAGATTTCTTTGTCAGAAATTCATTTCATGCTTTCTCTCTCTGACCAAGCCCTTTTACAAATGCCTCAGTGGTGAATTTTGCCTTTTGTCTACTGGATTGAAATATTTTTTGTTCTATGAAGCAAATGGGATGTAACTATCCAGGCCATTTGCACTGTAGGGTGCTTCACTTCCATGCAGACTGACAAAAGCACCTTTCATTATATTCACAGATGTATTAACATGAAGATAATCTGATCACCTTTACAATGCACAATTTTATTAACATAATATAGTATTACTATACTACATTACTTCCTCCCCCCAGGAATCAAGCAACTAGAATAATAAGTGCTGAAGCAGAATGTGTGACATGGTATCAGCTGCTAAAATTTACTAAATCTTTTTCATATCTTTCAATTTTATTTATTATTTGTATTATCATAATACCCACAAAGTGCTAGTCTAGACACTATCCATGCACACAGATATAAATCCTGCTTGCCTCAAAGACCTATATTTTCTTATTGTTGCTATCTTTTTTCTTTTAATTGAACAAAACTTTAAAGGACTGTCATGGGAGGACAAAAACTTCAATTGATTCTGTTACAATTAACCATGCAAATGGATGCACATTACTGCAGTCTGGTAGGAGTAATTCAAACCTTCATTGCTAGCATGCTTGGGAAAAGTTTCATCAGACACAGCAGCAAAGAAGCAGATGGAAAACATCTTGCAGCTTTTAAAGGAAGCAAATGCTGGATTGGGGAAACTATGGAATCATTGATTTGAAGTATGAATGATTGTGGCATCCAAAACAGAATCTGTACATTTTGCAAACTGCCACATGGAGATCCTATTGCCGGGGAGGAATAGCACGGGAGCAGCTAGAGTGCTATCTAGATATTCAGGATAAAAGCAAATAGCATGGTGATAATGTAAAAATGGCTTATAATTAAACAATGATGAATTTTAGTTGTAACAACAAGCAGTGTTAAAAGAAACTTGCCTCCAATCATAGTCTACTCTGTCTCAATAGTCCGCCTCAACTTCTTGTGTTGGAACTAGCAGCAAGCATTATATTATCTCCAGGTGGAATGAATAAGATGTAGTGCTCTTTATGGTGATGCCATACCACATCATTACTCAGTAGGCTAATACAATTCCAGCAGTAGCCCCAAGCTGTTTTGCCTTTGTCAGTGTGCTCCATGTTGTTCAGTTTTAACTGTATTACAATTACTTCAATTAAGTTAACTTCAAGAGCATTTTACACAGACTTGCCTTGGGTTATTAACTTTTACAATGTCAACAAGTTTTCACTAACACATTAATCTTAATTAGAATACAAGTGGAGGCTTTAGACCAGTAAAACCAAAGAAATAGTATCAGATAATTCTTTTCAAAGAAAAGGAATTGTTTTAGCCAGTTAGAGGACAGAGAGGCTGTTGAATCACTGTCCTCACTACCGTACAGCTATGTTACTCCAATTCCTGTGCTCTGACTGATTTATTAAAATATTTTTAATCATGAATTATGAAAACCCTGCACTCTTTTTGGATGATATCCATTAGCCACCAATCAGTGCATCAATTTGTCTGACAGCTGTATAGCTGCTTCCTAAACTGGAATGGAAATGCCTCAGCCATTCACAGTTTCCCTTTAACCTGACTCTTGACCCTAACCTTGTTTCCAAATCTCATTACTTTTCAACCAAGCCTTTTTGGGATCCCTTTCTCATTAAGCAAACTTGTTCTTTGTTTCCTCTTATGTGAAGGATGCCAGGGTGTCTCTTTGTGTCCCTAAATACAACAGAATAGACCTTTGATGTTCACCTCAAGATAGGATTTCCACTGCTGTTTACCCTTGCCTGTTAGTTTCCTTATGAAGTCTCTGACAATTCTTCTTTAGCATTTGACTTGTATTGTATGTCATATAATAGGAATTTATTAACATTCTAAGTCTGCCCTGGAGATAATTTTCTCTCACCCCCTGTCTGGAAGAATTTGTCTCAAGACACACTCTCTTTGAGTGACCTATTATTAATTAGGCATAGAGAACATATTTTTAGTATATATACATAACTCCTCACATTTTCCCATGTATATACCTTTTACAATGGTTATGACCACCAACATGACAGAGGTTTTCATTAGAGACCTAACATGAAATTCTTTTGGTGAACCGTGGCAATCCCTGGACCCTGTTCCAGCTGGTCATAAAGCTGTTGCTGTTGGAATATAAATCTGCTGCTGTGAATGTGATTTCTGGATATTGCACATTTTATTATTTATTTGTACTGCGTTAGTGTCTAAGAGCCTAATTGTATTAAGAATGGTACAAAAACGAGTACAATTGTTCATTTGTATGTATGGTTTTCTAGCTGGTAGAAATCATTTTTATGTTTTAAGAGAGTACTCTTTTGTGTGATGGGGTCTTGCTTGCTTATTGCAATGGGACCACAATAGACAGTGAATTAAAAATGAAGGGTAATTATGTGATCACCAATAGAGATTGGTGCAAAATCATACAGCTTAGTTATCCACTCTCTCCAGACTCATTCTCAACTAGAAAACACCTCTTGCCAATTAAAACAACAAAAGGCTGTAAATAATTGTGTTCCCTTGGGGGAGCCTTACATCTGTTTCTAAATGCTTGACACAAACGATAATGGATTTTGCTGGTGCCATTTGTGACGGCATCAAATAAGCACACAGACAAGTACTATGGATTTTAAAGGCCTGTGGGCACAACTTTATTGATTTTAATATGGATCATAGTTACTCAGCACCTCTTAGTCCCTGCAATCTGAAACATCACTAAAGGCCTTGAAAGCTGCCTGGGCACAAAGCTCGTGTGCAACCAGTTAGGCTGTGACCCCTTTGTAGCCACAACCATTAAAGGGGTCAGATTCATCTGAGTTCCCTTATCATTGTGCCCTATCTTGAGACCCCTCCCCACACCTGACTTACTCCTGTGTGTCCTTTAGTCCACTAATAATTAACATGAACCCCATTCCTGAAGAAAAAAGAATGGACAGCACAACCCTGACTACTACAGAATCCACCCTAAAGGTCTCACAGTTCTACAACATTAATCCTAATAAAACAAAATGAACCCACTGCCACCATACTTTTGTTGGGGAATGTTCATTATTAAGGCATTAAAATTAAGACATCCTTTAAAATGCAACACAGAGAAAATTTACTAACAGTGGATTTTTTTTCTTTGTTTTTGATTTGAAAACATGAATGAAAAGTCTCTGAAAATTCATGTTTAAAAATTATAAAGAAAATATTGATATTTTGAGATCATGGTGCTCTTTATTCCTTCCCCCCTCCCACCACACCAATATATGTGAGATAATATACACACACTGAATTATGATACTGAAATATAAAAAGGAAACATTGCTAAATGGTAAGATTTAAAGTTTTGTTAATTATACTTTGATGATTTACAAATTATGACTAGTGAATGAGTTTAGAACAGATAACACTTAGGCCAAGGCCTTATGGTCATGAGGGTGGTTTTTGCCAGTTTTTCTAATCATGTATAAATTTGCTGTTTCTGACAGGGCAACGGTAAAATATTGTAGTGGACGATTTTATGTAGAAAAGTACACAAACAGATTATGACAAGAAACTCCCTTTACTAGGAAAACCTAGGAGCAGGGTGACACAAACAGAATGACAGAAAAGGTGTTAAAATAGAAGCTTGTGCATGTGCACAGTATGGGTTACCTACAACAAATGCTTAATCTGCTTAATGCTGACTAGAGAAATATTAAAACATATGTAATGTGGAAGACTCAAGTGAACAAGCCCCAAATTGGAGAAACACTGGACCAGACACTAAAAGAACAGGACTGAAGGACCACACCAGAGATCAGAGGTGGCAATGACTATCATGAAGAACAGGAGAACTTCTCGGTGCCCCTGAATGCAGTAACTTGGGCCCCCTACCATTTCCATCTTTTCTGTTTATTGTTTGGCATACGCATATGTTCACACACTAAAAGGCACTATAGTGCTATCTGAAAGTGTACAAAATAAAGGTGAAAATTGATTAACCCTAAATTGGTTGGATTAGGACAGTTTCCCACCTTACACTATGCAAATCATACTCCTGCCACAAATAGGGCCCCATTAACCGGTCTTCATGAAAAAAAAAATACTGATATCTGTAGAATTCACTAGATGGGAGAATGGGAGGGAAACTACATCACACATTCAATATGCTACAGGAAGAAAATCCCTTCTTGACCAGGACAATTGGTTCAGGCTCTTTGTGTAATAATGAATCTTCTTGAATTCATCTCCAAAACTTGTTGTAGGCACAAGTCTGCCAAAAGCAAATTTGTATATTCCCCAAATGTTAATCTATGCCAAACTGAGGTACATGAGACAATAAGGGAAAGGGTGTAGAAAATATGTGAAATGGAGGATTCTGCCAACAGAGAAGCAGATGAGTGGTCTACCAGATTGGTGCACCTTCTTAAAACCACTAGGGGAAAAATAATAAGCTTTAACTTCATCCCATCAGCCCCAACAACAACAAAAGTCCATTAATCACTTTCATTCACCAATGAGAGGAAAGTTTATCATGGCACTTGCCTATCTGAGGCAGCAGGTGTTTTCAGACTAAGGGAAAAAGGGGTTTTGAGATATTAACTGCCTAATGTTGTACCAGTAAAAAAAGTATTCTCCACGTTCTTTTTCTGTGCTCAGTGACTTAAGCAGCTGACAATGAACAACCAGTCTTTTAATGTCTATTAAATAACAAAGGAAGAAAAACTGACTAAGCTTAAAATGTATGAAAAATCAAATAAGCTACACATTCATTCTAAAAGAGTCCTTTCCCTTTTTTTTGTTTAAATATTCTCTTTAAAGAGGCTTTTGCTTAAAAGACTCTTCTTAACAAGTAGCCTCCTTTTGGGATTAAGGACCCAGTTATTGTCTCAGACTAATATTTCAAAAACATACACAAAATGGAGATAGGAAAGAACTATCTGTACTTACTCATGTTAGAAGTGTTGGAGCATTACAGCTCAGGCAAGGTACTGACGTTTACAGGTAAACTGTTAGACCTGGGTGCCTAGTCAAAGGAATGTGGAAAGCTTGGCCTTTTCATTCCATCGCCTTTCCAGTGGGTCTTTCTTGCCTGGTGTAAGTCTAGTTATAGCTTCAGCCTGCTGTCATTGGTCTCAGGAGCAAGGATTTGAAGTTCCAGAATCAGAGACCGAAGAAATCCAGGACAGTCTAAAATCCAGGACAGTGAAAGACCTCAAAAGGAGAAGATTCTCTAGCTAGTGTCCTCTACAAAATATCCAGATTGGCTTTCTGTAACTCTAAATATAGATGTGCTCCAATTTTGCAGACCTTTTGTTTCATTTCCATGGTGATTTATGACTTCATCAAAAAGCCTTATTTACTGCTCTTACTATAGTACTTTTAATTTCCACCATGCCTGGTAAAGATAATGTTGTCCTTGCTTTTACCAATGTTTTCACAATCATGTATTTCCAGGTCAGATTATTTTTAAAAAATCTTTCACCTAGAGCTGAGATAGTAATAAACAAAAAATTGGAAAACAAAAACTAAACAAAAAACTTCAGTTTGGTTTGAACAGAAACAAATCTCTTTTTTCACCAAAATTGTTATTCCTTGTTTCATTTTGAAGTGTGTTTTTATTAGATACATATATTTTAAATAATTTCCTGGTTAGTGCTGTAGTAACCAAAACTAACCATTTCAACCATTTCCAAAATTATTTTTCCTTTTGCCCAGCTCTACTTTCACCTAATTTATTTTAGATTTAAAATGTCTAAAAATAGCTAGATTCTACATTCCAGTGAGGCAGATCCTTCTAAATACCAGTTGGTACCACTGAAGTGTAGAATCTAGCTGTTTTTGTTGCCTACCTCTCTGATCTCATACAACAGGGTCCGGCAAGATGGTGTTCATTGAAAAAGGAAAATTTGTTTTAATTAACAGTTCCATCACAGTCCCTGCTAAGGAATCCATAGACAGGAGGAGAAGCTAGTGTTGGAAGATTAGGGAAAAGGGAATCTACCCTAAAATTACTATAATGAAATGAATGTGGGATAGATACAATAAGTTAAAATCCCTTTCTTCTATGAATAAAATCAGCTATATGGTGCTGAGTTATAGAGGTATTGTAATGAAGGTTAGAGTGTTGTGGAGGTGAGAGCTGCAAAAAAGCATTTTAAAAGCAGTAGCACATTTAATAGATTTGGAAGGCAGATCATGTCAGTCCAGCTTAGGAATCACTGGCATCCCAAAGGAGGAGGAGCAGAATAATATGATTTCTCATATACAACAATTTCTGACAGTGCTAATGAGTATGGAACAAAATACAAAGAGGGCCCTCTGATCTCTACCATTAAAACCAGCTCCCCAGGCAAAGATCTCATCCTGTCATTCACAAGCCCATTTGCTTTCAGAATAAATAAGACACAGTATTTTCACATTTGCTGTGGAGACAATGAGGCACTGACTTTCTGAGGATGAAGAGATAACAGGTGATTTCATACCATCAGATATAAAAAAAATCAGCTCCAATTAAAATTTTTACAACCCAAACATTTATTCAGATACCTCCTCACTCAGCAAGGACAGTTCACAACGTTCAGTTCCCTGCTCAAACCCCTGCCCCCCATCCCCCAAAAGTTGGTGATTCAAAAGTGGCTTTGTCACCACTGAGCCATAACTGCACAAGCCCTTGAGCACTGACTCAAGCAAGGGGTTGATGCTGTTGGAGATTCCATTTTAAAGATAAGATGACCACTTTTTTTCTTTAAAATCTCATAGAGCTTTCCTGAAAAGTTGGGTGTTTAAGCTGATATCTTATCCAAATTCCAACAAGTAGTCACAGAAAGCCACCTACTATCACTGCAATTTAACGTGAACTTGGTATTCATGACTTTCTAACTACAATCTGTTGTGCAGTGTTGTTGCTGATCCAGCATGCCTGCCATATCCCACACCAAACGTGGCTGCCTTTCCATGATGGGTGTGTGTGTGCAATACGCAGAACATTTTGGGATGAAGAGTACTATTGAAATAGCTGTGTTTATTTACTGAGTGTTATTCCATGTATCTGGGATGAAGCAGCTAACCCTTGTTCATGAATAAAATACAAATGCACATTCACTGCAATTCATATACATGTATGCACATACAAAGAAAATCAGGTATAAGTTTTCAGACTGATTACTCTTAATTTATAGCCTTGCATGGTGTCAAGTATCAGGGGGTAGCCGTGTTAGTCTGCATTCACAAAAAATTGACACCACCTTATCAGTTATTGGGAGTGGACTACACCCACCCTGATGGAATTGACCCTGTCAACACTGGTTCTCCACTTGTGAGGTAACTCCCTTCTCTTCATGTGTCAGTATAATAATGCCTGCATCTGTAATTTTCACTCCATGCATCTGAAGAAGTGGGTTTTTTACCCACAAAAGCTTATGCCCTAATAACTCTTTAATCTTTAAGGTGTCACCGGACTCCTTATTGTTTTCTTAATTTATACTATGTTGAAAATGTTTTAATTATAATAAAGCAAAACCCCCCATATTTTTAAGTTTCTGTCTTTGTACCTTGGAAACAAACTTTTATTAATATTAAAATTAGCAATATATCTAGTTAACTTTTCTAGTGACCATATTAATTTTATAGGGGAATACAGATATCTGCTAATTGATGATCCACATCATCTCTAGATCCTTGGTGGATGTTCCACAAGGCTTATACTGATTGAGGTGGAATTTATTTTCCAAATTATATATAACTATCATAATATGTTGTAATTTGCAGATAAAAAGAAATAACAATTAGTACTATATACCAGACAAATAAAACTGCATTTTATAATATATAACTTAAGATTTCTCCAGTTGACACATAATTTAATCTAATAATGCAGCTTAAACAACAATGAAACCAATTTTGAGCCTATAATTTAATAATCCATTATAAAACATTTTCCTCCTGCATACTTACTATTTATTATGATAATTAATGTCTTGCATCTGGACAGGGCACAATTTATCATTTGTAATATTAAGTCAACATCAGTATACACTTGAAAAAGACACAATCTTCGGTAGAGGACTGTTCATATTTTGTTTTCTTACCAGGACACTACACCAACAAAAAGGTCTAAACCAATAAACACTTAAGCATGCAACAACTTAATTATGACTGTGATTAATGTAGATAGTCCTATCGAACTATATCTTTGGCTCTTATACTCTTACAAGTCCTACCCTCATTCAATTATCAACATCAGCAAGGATTCATCCTCCTGAAGCAAAAGTTGGGGAAGATTGTAGCCACATAGTTATTGTTTCATTTACTCTCGGTTAGATTCCCTCCAAACTCATATTGTAATTCTTAGTAGCAAAGATTCCTTCATTTTCAGTTCTTCTTTTGTTTAAAAGTTCCAAGGTATTTATTATACAATAAAGATGGGGGAAAATGGGTGTAAATAATCAACTTTGCTGTTTTGGGGTAAATATTGGGGGACACAGAACAGGAAAAAAAAGCAAAAACTAGACAAGTAAGAGTACTTCTGACCTAGCTGTCTGCTGTGGAAGGAGAAATGGCTGCTTGGTAATCTAGATGGCCCAGATAGCCTAGCCACCTTCTCTCCTTGTGAGTCAGCTTCCCACTCTGGAAGAAGGAATGATGGCTCAGTAACCTGGGGTGCCCAGGGTACTGAGCTATCATCTTTCCTTCTGGAGTTGGGTCTGAGTAGTTTCAGCACTTCCTTTTTTAAGGACTCAAGCACTGACATACACATATGCCTAAGCATCTTCTCTACTACATTGCCTTAGTTTAATAGACAGCCTCGCAGTTACACTTAGACTAATTTATTAAAATAAAGACATCTGCCAATTGTAATGTACTGGGCTTTCTTTACATAATCAGTAATTACATAAACTTGATTGGTCCAAAATTTGGGTAAAATCAGTAAAAACCAAATAGCTTTTGGAAAACTTGGGAATTTTTTAGTAAAAATCCACAAAAATGGAAATGAAGGGTCTTGTTACTAGCCAAACTGAGTCTGGTTTGACAGAGGCTAAAATAACTACTTCGAGGATGACAACAATGTGTAAGGAGCTGATGTATTTTTATCTCTAAAATAATTAAAGAAGAAAGTACAACATGCCAGTCCTTTATTAGTCTTTTTAAAGGGTCACCTCTGCTTAAATCATACATTTTTCTGCATTTATTGTTAGAAAAATCATTCGGCAAAATATTTTAAAATAATTTCTCCATGGAATCTATTGCTCTTTGTTCTTCTACATTTTGAAACAACTTTTCACATGTCATGGAGAGTGGGATGTTAAAGAAAGTCATATGACTCTCTGTAATGTACGTCATTCATCTCTATCTGTATAGGCATTTTGATGTAACCCATGACTGTAGAATCTGAATGCTTCATATTCAGGACTAAGGGTGGCATAGTTAGGCCTTTCTGTTAACTCTGATTTCTGGCTCAGGAATAGATCAATATTACCATTTCATTTACCCTTTTCATTTATAGTATTAAATTGCATCATCCATACAAGGGCTTAGGAAAGGAAAAGATGATCCTCACGAACTGGCTTTTGGGCAGGAAACTTTTAGTAAAGTGATAAAGCCATTGCTGAAACCCCTCAAAGTAAATCCAGAACTCAGGTGACATGGAAAAACCTTAGGTATCTGTCTTGATGCAGGCAGAAAAAGAAGAGGAGTGCAGGATGATTGGAATGCTCTATACTTTTACAAACACTGAAAAAGAAACTAGAGCTTTGGAAGAATGGTAAATATCATATTAAAAATCTCTAGAACTATTGAAAGTCCTACCTGAGCAGTCATAGCATGATTCCTTATCTACATATATGTACTGAGAAAAAAACAATTTCTAGAATAAAAATCTTTGACTCAGAGGGAAGATGGATAGAGGAGGATTCTATCTGGAAGAAGAGAAGTTGACAGTTACATGAAAATACTAGAGCCTCATATGAGGGTACAGTAGGTTTAGAGTAGAGGTGGAGAAGCAGCTAACTAGATCAACAAACTTTTAGCATGAGCAAGCAAACTGAAACAGATGAGAAAGAAAAAACAAACAAAAATATATCAGAGTCAAATGACTGGTTTCCGTGTGTGTGTGCGTGTGCGCACATATGGCCCAGGATGCAGAATATCTCTTTGTATTATAGCTTTTTTTTTCTGTTTGACCCAGGAAACACATATCGTACGACATGCACATTGTGTGATCCAAGTGTCTGTCATGGAAAACCCAGGCAGCTTAAGTCATAAACTCTGAAACATTTCTTAAAGGTGATGTACACTTTTGACTGGGGATAAAAAGACTGCAGTGAGGATGGTAATCACTTGTTAAAAAACAAAACAAAAACCTATGCTAGAAAGTAAAAGAAGGACAGCTGAAATCACATCTGGTATGGATGTGCACTTGTCACCATCTTCCTCTAGTTCACAATGAATTATATAACAAGTATGTAAGCAAAACATTTAACCATATGGTACTTGTCACTCATTCTCAGCCCCTTAACATCAAATATGTGGAAGAGTGATTTGTAGAACACCAACTAATGCAACAATTTGTGGCAGGGAAATAAAAGTCATCTGCATTGGCACCACAGCAATGTGGGGATTGCATAATTTCCAGTTACTTACTATCCTACTACATTTCTACCCAGGTTTTTGTGAATACGGGTGTTGGGGTGGGGGACACATCAGGTGGGGACACAACTGTGATATCATGTTCTGTCTTTTTTCCCCCTTTTCCCCTTCAGTGAAGCACTATGGATATAACTGAAGAGTATATTTAAAGAAAGATGGATGTTATCTCTGATATATGAACTAATTGTCAATCTATTGATTCTAACTCTATACGCTCCCTATAAGAAAAAAAGTAGTTCCCTCATGAGTGAATAGTTCCCTGAGTTGAACAAGACCATATCACAGCCAATTCTTGCAGTTACTATCAATTCATCCCAGTAGTGCCTCATTGCCTATCAACTTTACCAAGGGTTCATCACAGTTCTAATATGGTTGGTCATGTGGTAAGAAGAACACAAGATAAAATATAACTCATGCCTCATTCGTAAATCTTTTTATCTGTATTTAAGTGTGCAACTATGATGTTCAGGCTGCTAAGGAGAATATGTGACCATCTTTCCAAATGTCAAAATGTTTTTTCAATTGTCTCTGGAGGTTCACATTTGGAAGGTTAAGATGCCTTTGCCAGCCAGTCAGTTTTTTTCCAAGCAAGAGCAGAGAAAAATATTGATGAAGGACAGGTCATCACACACATCTGCAAATCTTTGCAGGCTCATGCAAAATGCCCTAGGTGTCTAGAGCTATTTAAAGCAGGAACTCATGACAATCACTGCAAACATTGCTTGCCTCAGTTGAAACCATCCAAAGATACTTTATCTTTAGAAGTTACTCTTTATAAGAAGATTTTAAAAAGGATTTTGAAGAAAAGTCTAACTGCGTTGCTAATGTTCTGGCAGATTATATGTTCCTAAAATTACCATAAATAAATGATCTTTTAAAGCAGAAGCATAAATCCTGGTTGTTATTTGATCCCCACTAAAAAAAACCCAGTATTAAAGGCATGTGTTGTCTAATAATTGAACAAAAAGTTCTTTCATATAAAATTTCCTATATGGCAGAAACATGTGACCCATAAAGGAATTTCTCCTGCTGTCACAAGGGAAACTGTTACTAGTGGTAGTGAAAATTCTGCTACATAAGGAAAAGAATTAGAAAGAATTTTTTCTTCTTCAACAGTTCCCTGAACAATTGTCAGACCCTTAAAATCAGTAAAGCTTGTGCTACTTTGTTTGAATTCATTCTAAGGATGATAGTGTAAGGAAGTAAGTGGGGGAAAAAGAATAAACACCCTTTCTTGACCTCATAGTCATCTGATTTTATGACACAGACATAGTCATGTGCCCTTGCAATCTCCCTTTAACTGATGGAAGAAGAAAGAATTCCTTTTACAAGGACAAACCTAACCACTATTTCCCAGTAACTTTTCTGAATGTATCTAAGACAGTGGTGACTAAACTTTTCCTGTCACTCCCCATACCCCATCAGTAATGGAATCTGTCCGTGCCCCCCCTCCATTACTGCACAGTTGGTTCAGTGGAGAAGCTTGGTCTGAAGGAAGAGCTGGGGACATTGGCAGCACATTCCTCAGGCCGCACCACTTCCCACAGCCATAGGTGCCAACTTCTGCTGGCGCCTGTGGGTGCTCGACCTGCTCCTGCCCTGCCCTGCCCTGACTCCACTCTGCTCCACCCCCTTCTGCTCCTGCCCTGTCCCCATTCAACCCCTTCCCCAAAGTTCCCGCCCAAACTCCACCCCCTCCTGCTTCTATTGGACTCCTTCCTCAAATCCCCGCCCCAGCCCCGCCTCTTCCCTGCCTGCTCCCCTGAGCGAGCCGTGTTCCCGCTCCTCCCCCCTCCCTCCCAGAGCTTGTTATGCCATGAAACAGCTGTTTTGTGACAAGCACTGGAAGCTAGTGGGAGAAGCGGGGATGCAGCATGCTCAGGGAGGAGGTGGAGGCAGAGGTGAGGTAAAGCGGAGGGGCGGGGCGGGGAGGGGAGTTTGGCTGCCGGTGGGTGCAGAGAACCCACCAATTTTTTCCCATGGATGCTCCAGCCCCGGAGCACCCTCAGAGTCGGCACCTATGCCTGCATCCCCCATTGGCCTAGAGCTGCAAACCGCGGCCAGTGGAAGCTGTGATTGGCTGAACCTGCGGATGTGGCAGGTAGACAAACTGTCCCAGCCCACCAAGAGGCTTACTCTGGTGGGCCACATGCCAAAGGTTGACAATCCCTGTACCAGAGCATGAGTGCTGAGTATAACAGGTATGGATAAAATCCTTTTGAACAATAGTTTAGTTATCTGTAAAATTCAAGTAGTGTTAGTGGTTGGTTTGTTTTGGTAAAACCATAGTCATGGGTAACTTGTTTAAATTAACAATCCTTTTAAGAGTGAGACCAGAATTGTAATGCCTCCAATGAGGCAACACTTACTCTACATTTTGCAGCATATGTACATGTTCTCATACTATTCATGGATTTTATGGCTTCATGGGATCATTAGATCATCTATTTTGACCTGTTTAACTCAGGTAATAGAATTTCACCCAGTTACCCCTGCACTGAGCCCAATAACTTGGTGTAACTACCTTCCTAAGCGATCACCCTACATTTGACCTATCAGTCCTCATCCTCATCCCCCTATACAACACTTCAAAAGACGAGCCTATGAGCTTAAATTCATAGCTTTGCTAGATACTAAAAAACTATGAACAGAGATACTGGATTTATGGCTTATTACAACAATCTATAACCCACTGTTACCCCCCCTTCTTCCACACCCTCCCTCAGCTGCCTTTCCCCTCTCCCCTTTTCTTCCCCCTTAGGACAGGAGGGGTGTTAATAGACAATTTCATCCTGAATGGCCCTTTGAAATGTGTGTTAATTACTTGGAATAAATAATCTGTTCAACCTTGTACTTAGCTGGCACACTTGGAGTATGTTTCTCAGACCTAAAGAAGAGCTCTGTGCAGACTCAGAATCTTGCCTCTCTCACCAACAAGAGTTGATGCAACAAAAAATATTACCTCACCCACTTTGTCTCTCTACCTTCCAGAGAGGCTTACAGTCTTGATATGAAGATGTCAAGAAATGGAGAATCCATCATGTCTCTTAGTAGTTTGTTCAAATGATTAATCACCCGCACAGATTTTTTTTTAAAGTGCCTTATTTCTGATTTTAATTTTTCTGGCTCTAACTTTCAGTCATTGCTCCTTGTTATATTCACTGTGAAGTAATTATTTTCATGACAATAATAACCAGTAAGAATTTCAAATGTATGTACTATTTTCAAGAAGTATCTCTTTAAGGATGCTAATTTGGGGAAGAGGCCACAGCAGTGCCCTTTATTCTTTGAAGTTAAGGGGTTGGATAGCAAACACCCTATCCGATTATTGAACTTTGAACTATCCCATGTGGAATTTTCTGTTGTTTTTTTAGTTATTTAGACTCAACAGATAGTGGCAATATTCATAACTTGATTAAATCAAAACTCATTTTAAAGGGAAGGCTTTGTTTAAGACAGATTTTCATCTATTTACAATGGTATATGGGAGTATTCTTCAGTTGTTGTACATTGATTTGAGTGGTTCCCTGAGGCTTAGAGAGTTTGTTTTTAAGGAAAAAAATCAATGGATTTGCAGAGGCCTGATTTACTGATTTACATGGGTGGATATAGGAAAGTTCCTGGTTATTACTTGATGAATAAAAATTCAGAGGCAATAGCAGACTGTGGTGTAAATCAGCTTTATGTTGGTCAGTTTTCTCAAGAACAATTTGTATATGGAAACAGAGTTCTGGGCATCATACACCTTAGACATTACCAGGCAAAAGATATTTGTGGGTAGAATTAGATTTTGTAATTAATATCTCCACACTGAAGTTCATCAAGCCTTCATATGTTTGCTGAGCTACGCCCATGATTTAATGATGTGACCATTTTTTCTTTGACTAGCAGCTTGCCCCCAAACCATGTTTGCACTTTTTGTGAAACTGGCCAAAACTTGATTTTGTTGTTCCAAATTCACTTATATTGAGAAATATATATATATTTTTCAAAGCTGCAAAAGTTATAACTTATAAAAGCCATAGCCCAAAATGTATATTTCTGCTTTTCTTTGTAATGTAATATGACTCTGTGAGGGATTGTATAATGGATTGAAATTGGTTCTCAGTATTCCTAGACAGATAAAACTTGCAAATATCAGCAAAACAATTGTTGGCTGTCTTTTCTTCTTTACTGTCGTTAAAATATTACTACTTTATTTTTATTACCTCTTGGTAAGGACATGAAATGAAAAGGCAATTTTCATCTAATGTGAACAATGCATCTTCAGAATACAGGTCTGATGTTGCGAAAACTTGTGTGAGTAGCTGTCACCATTCCCCAGTGGGTCACAGCTGAGGATGCCGGATTCAGGAAAAAGTATTCAGAAATAGGCAGATTCATCTCAGACTGGTGGTTATTCTATCATTATATTACCATGCTAGTAACAAAAGTAAACTTCTATCTCACCACACTGGTTAAGAAGTCAAATATGCAGTCTCCTACCCAGATATTAGACTTTATGATGAGTGGTTATTGAAAACCACTTTCATGAAACAAAGGGTTCTTCTGATCTCCAGAGATCAGCCACATAGCCAGATCAGTATATAACTTAGCTCTTACCCGATAATCATGCTGCTGTCAATCCCTTTAGAAACTAAAATTGAAAGGTTTATTTAAATGAGAAAAGAAGAAGAGGATTAAAATGATTAATAGATCATATGCATACAATAATGGCAATGTTATTATATCAGGTTTGCATCAGTGATCTTGTGATCTTGTAGACTGCATGCTTGTAAAGTCTCTGTTAATGTCCAAAAGATTGGAAGGTCCTCAGTCCACAGTTCAAATATGCTCCTTTTAGTTGTATGTCCACAGTACAGAGAATCAGAGCAGGAAAGAGGCAACATGGAGATGTTTCAAGGACCCTCTGCCATGTGCTTGGAATTTTACTGTCCCAAACAAAGCACACAGCACAGTTTGTGGAAAATTATGGCACAAGGCAGAGTCCAGGGTCACAAGAGCAAGCCACATGCCCTTATATGGCTTGCTGACTCACAGGGACAACCATTACCCATATTCTGGCTGGAGTGTCCACAGGAATGCTCACTCGGGGGTAAGAGGAGCTTCTTCTATGGCCCATTGTTAGAATAAGTGTCTTTTAATGGTTCATTACACTTGAATAAAGAAAAAGAGTACTTGTGGCACCTTAAAAACTAACAAATTTATTTGAGCATAAGAGAAAGCTGGCCAGACTGGATGTAGAATACTTTGTGGTTGTTACCTCAGGAACAACACATTTAAGATAAAGCTACATAGCCAATATTCATAACTTCAGATATAATGATGATACATGGATTTAAACAGGATAATCATCAAAAATTTTCCAGTGACACCTTACAAGGCATATTTTGTACAAGAGTTGTTGCAATTGTCTAGTTTGGCAATATCAATGGTATACATGGTCATGCTTCTATCATACAGCATCACAGTAGCCTTTGATTGCTGTGATTGCTCCCAGTGAAGCCACTGGCACTCCCCTTGTGAGTAAGGGTTTGAAAGATCAAGGCCACGGGACATTATACTTTTCCAGTTCAAGTAGTGGAAAATGTATGTGGGACAGGAAACGGGGAGTGAGAAGGAAATCTGGGGAACAATGAGGCAATTTATCAACATAGGTATAGTCTGCTACCCAGTAGAGGATTATCAAAAAGGAAATTTGCTCTCATATTTAGCATCCTGTTATTACTGCACATTTGATTTTTTAATGTAAAGATGTTTATAATTGTGTAAATTGTTCTTTAAAAGGTTGATATGATTAAAATGCACAAGGCATGAACTTTTTCCATAATAAAGATGAGAGCTTAATTTATGTTTCAGTATATTAATTCACTTTTAATCACTGTGATTTGCACATGACTGAGTTCTAAAGAAGATCATACAATTCTGCTCATTCACTACATTTTAATTTCATCTTAGTTAGTTTGTCTCAAAAAATACTGAACTGCTCAGAAACACTATACTTGACCTTTTATAAGTATGGTTTCAGGAACAACACTTTAATTATAGGAAGAAATACAGAATTAATTATTTATCCAAAATAGTATATGTAAATGTAGGTATCAACAGTGGGATGTACACATGAACAGTTCATGTGAAGGTTATGACTTCAGAAACACCCTTATTTGTGCCTCTTTTTTCAAGCCATAACCTAATTCACTGATATTCAAGGAATATTAATATTGTTAATAGTATTAATTTAATAAGTATTTTTCCGTTGCCTGCATTCAATGAAAGTAAACAAAGAGTTTCTGTCTTTTTACTGATATTGACTTGGCCACATTTTCTTTTCAGACAGGATTAATAAGGTTTTACCAATTGGACACACTGGATTTATTTCTCTTTTGGATGTTTTAGGTTCAGAAATGAGTGAGTCCATACAAAATGTCATCCCTTAATTTTGAGCACACATGCCTCTGTCACTATTCTTTCTCCCATTTCCTCACGTCTAAAATCCTACACATTAGACTATGGATTTCCTTGAATTCTCCAAGTGAGTATCAATGTACCAATCAATACAAAATTATCCAAGTGAGTATCAATGTACCAATTATCTGAACAAGCTCTTCTTTACAGATACTATCCTGTAGATCAGAGAGGTTTGCTCAGGGCTGGTTTCCTCCAGTTTTAACCCACTGAAAATCCTAACCAACACCTGTTACTCCACATGAAATTTTGAGGCAGTCAGTGCCAATCAATTCATCCTCTAGACCTCCCTCTTAAATTCATCCACTTTATCTTCATAATCCATCTCATCAAGTTTCCTATTTGTCCTCTCTTCCACTTTCTTATTTGTTGCTCCTCCATTCCATGAATTATGTCAGGATTATCTGCACATGTTTGCAAGCTTCACAAACAAACGTCTATGGGTAACCTTTTCAAAATGTCTTCAGTCCTATTTTCAGCTATGAGTTAAGAACCTAAATCTCATTGAAAGTCAGTGGACTTAGACTCCTAAGTCACATGCACACTTTTGAATATTTTAATCTGTAGCTTCCATAGGTTGCATGAAATACATTCCCTGAACACATCTATAAGGTGACTATACTTTTCTCCTTAAAGCTTTCTTCAAGATACTCCTGCCATGATGCCCATCAAACATAAGCCAATTAATAATTGGATTCCCAACTGAACAGAGAAATGTGACAGGAGCAGCTTCTTTTAACCCACTCTTTTGCCTCCTAGCCAGGATCTGTGTCTTCCTGACTATATAGCCAATGCCTAACACACTGCAAGAACTACTGGAATACAAGTTATAAATAACAATAATAGTTGATGGACAATATTAATACATCTAATCCATTAATTCCATGGAAGCCGCTTGTAATCAGCTGAGGGTTTTAGGCACTCCTTATACATTTCTGAGATTTGGTAATTATAAACACAAGTCTCAGACAGGGCAATGGAAGCCTAATAAAATCAGAAGATTAAATATCACAAAAATAAGTTAAAACAATGAGAAGGAGAATGGCAAACAATTAATTCAGATAAAACTGAGCTTTTCAAAGAGTATTGACACAGTGATGCAGACTAAATATAACTCATCACAAAGCTTTGATCATCCTCCAGATTGAATCCAAATCACTAGTAAGCTTCAGGAAAGAGACCCATTCCTACCCTTTCACTCACTCCTAATGTCTCTCATAGCTGCTGTCTCCATCCTTCTTTTACACAACAGAACCTCTGACTCTCCTTCTTCGAAACTGTTGTTATAGATGAGAGGAATGAAGTCAAGCATGGTGGTAATTCATTTCACTAAACTCTTGGATAAGCAACCATATATAGTCTCATGCATACTGATTACAAAGCGTCAGAGTTCACCTATCACAAATTTACACAGAAGATCTGACGAAATCAATAATTTGGTTAAAAGCATTTAAAATTCAAAAGATACTGACTAGAAATTGCTCTTCATAAGTTTAAGAAACTTGGAAGATATTTAACCAGATATTCTTGGTGTGTGAAGAATCAATAAGAACTAGAAATGTGCAGTACATTAGAAAATATGGTCTATATTCATGAAAAGGCTTCATTTCCACCTTGTGCTGGTAAGTCATAAGGACAAATGCATTATGGAAAGTGTCAGCTAAGTTTCCTCATTCCTTCGGAATTTCCATGCATATTTTCATGTAAGTCAAGTTCTCATAAGTATTTTAACATTCTTCCTCGGTTTTAATATTTTATAAAGGAGAGTGGTTGAAATAAGGAAAATAGCATTAAAACTAGATGCAATTTGAAGAGTGAATACGGAGAGGCATAAAGGAAAAGAGAGAAAATGCATGTTTGGCTTTAGCTCAGACAGATTTCTATGACCTGGGACTATATAACTCCAGTTTCACTGCTGTGGCATTCTGACATCCTGAGTAATGGATAATTAATAACTTTGGGCTGATCTTGGTGCAGAAATGGGACTTGAAGTGCAATAAACACATTTCAATTAATATACTTTTTGAGGGAGGGATAGGAAGGGAATTATCCAGCTTCTGCCCTTGCCCTCCACTGAATCCTCCTTTAGCCAAAGTCTCTAATGACTTGTTCTTAGCCAAATCTCTGAATCAGTACTCTACCCTCACCCTTCTTGACCTATCAGACACATTTGATACAGTTGATTTTAGCACTGGCGTCTGGGAGCTGCAGGGTCGCGCCACCTCCCACAGCAGCAGGGATCTGTGAGGTACCCCATCTATCTGAGGCAGCAGGCCCACTAGCTCCGAGCCTCCATGGGCAAGGGGTACCCTGCAGCTCCTGGCCACGGCTGGTGACAGGGGGATCCACACAGCTCTCAGTCCACAGCAGCAACAGGGGGATCCCCACAGCTCCTCGGCTGCTAGGGTAGAGGCAGGGGGATTCCTGCAGCTCCCTGCTGCTGAAGCTCTGAACCCTCACAGGTGGTGTGGCCCTGGAGCTCTCAGCTCCTTCCCATTTTATCATGGATATTTTAGTAAAAGTTAGGGACAGGTCACGGGCTTCCGTGATTTTTTTTTTATTGCCCGTGACCTATCCATGACTTTTACTAAAAATATCCATGACAAAATCTTAGCCTTACCTATCATCTCTCATTCACTATCAAAATGTCAAATCCTGCCTCAGATCTACCCATGATGCCAGCCTTCATTACCCACTTGTTACAATTTCAGCGAAAAACCTTTCTCTCATGCTGCCCCTCATGTTTGGAAGGAGCTACTCATAAACACCCACAAAGCTGCCTCATTATCCTTCTTAGATCCTCCCTTAAACTCTCTTTTCCTATGATGCTTACAAAAAACTCAGCAACAGTTAGGCTGCTGGTGTGCTGAGATCACTGCCTTTCACACTAATCAATATTATCTCACTGTTTCCTTATATTCCTCCATTTGCCAGTCTCTATACAGCTGTTGTCAGTCTTATACTTAGATTGTAAACTCTTCAGGGCAGGGCCTATTTTTTGATTCTGTCTTTGTAGAGTTCCTAATCCATGCTTTGGGCTCCTAGATGCTATTGCAATATTGCTACAAATTTATTATTTATTATAATTATTATTATTACTATATTAAAACTACTTTTTAATCAATGAAGAAAATTAAAAATCCAAAAATGCAGAACTATATTTAAGAATTATCTTGACTATAGCATAAGTCATCTTTAGTTCATTGCATAACAAATATGAAATAAAGGAATGCCAATCTATACCAGGAGATTTCCCAAGACCTTTTTTTAAAAAAAAAAAATAACCCGTTAGCAAGACAGGTAAGAAGGAAGCATGACATCTGTTAGGGATGTCTGAGTAAGACATTTGTAATGTAGGAGTCCACCGTTTTTAAGAATGTCAGAAGTCCAGAAGTTACAAGTGGCAATTAGCAAAATCTTTTTGTGTTTGATTATTCCAAATGTGGCAGCAAAAAGTATAACTACTTAAATATATAAACTCATCCCTTAAGAATTTTATTGCATTAGTTACTCATATTGGCTTTACCTTGTCGTCTTTATTCAGGTCTTACTCATGCAGCATGCCCACTCATGTTCTTGGGTGTTTTACCTGAGTAAGGACCTGTTAAGACTTGAATAAAAGCTTCAAGATTTGGCTCATATGCAGCAAAGTGCAAATGTTCTGATAACCAAAAGCATATCATTTGTGGATGATATGAACATTTTTCTTCTACATGAGTCAGAGGAAAAATTGTGCTTGTTCTTATAACTATCTCCTAATAATTCATCTTAAATACGTAGGACTGACACAGCAGTAGATATAAATGAGAACAAAATATGCTTACAGTTGGAATTATTTTAATCAATCATCTAGTCAGAAAAATGTATGGAATGATGTGCACATACTATATATGCATATATACTTTCTATTAAAGCTTTCAAAGGTTGGCGGTGGCATCTGGGTATATTCACAAATGTAGTTGTGCACTAGCTTTTCTCACTAAGGATCAGATTTTGATACCCTTGCTAATGCTGCATGGCACCCTATTACACAAATAATCTAATTGAAGTGAATGGTACTGCTTCTGGAATACTGTGTTCCTTGTGAGGGTAGCAGAATCTGGCTCCAAATGCATATTTCCACAAACCAACAAGACACATTTGTATGCAGACTGACCCACATTCATTAGCTACTCTTAGTTCATACAATTACCCATTTTGTCACATTAAATGTATGTTTTGTGCACCTGCTAGAGGCAACCCCTAATACTGAGAATAATGCAAAAATGACAAATTTAGAAAGCTTGCTCTTAAGGGTTAGATTACAACTTTAGGCACAGCCCTGAGAAAGGGATGATGTATAGCTACACCACCACAGAAATAACTCATGGGGACGTTGTGACTTGACAAAACTCTGAATCACAAATCCTCCTCTTTGTGCTACTACCTACACCATCAATGCATCACAACATCCTTCACACTGGCTCAATTATGCTGGTCAGTGAGTGGGGAGGTGGAGCCAAGGCTTCCCCCATTCCCTAGCTTTCCCCACCCTACAACTAGCAGAAGGTTCAGGGGATGCATATGGTTTTTCAGCAATCCCCTGGGTCGGATATATGCAATACATAGCACCCTTCAGTGAACTAATATCTCTTCTGAGAGCCAGAAACCCACTAGTCACCATGATCATTGCAAAATGTATGTACAGATAATATTTAAGAAGTTATTTATCTATACTAAAAAGTATGTTTTTAAGGTCTTGGAGTTAAGGCAGGTCAGCAACAGATGACATATCTTGGAAATATTCCTTTCAGGAATCAGGTTACAGATGCTTATCTCCCAGTCTGGCCATTTGTGTTTTGTATGCCTCACAATGTATGCCTATTTGCATACTTAGCAAAGAGCTAAATAATAGATTGTGAAATCTACAAGATAGGAAATCTACAGGATGAAATGGGAAAAAAAAGCAGCAGGGAGGTGTCCTGTTTAAAAATAAAGACAAATGATTGTTCTGATATATCTTGGAGTGCAAAGGAACACACTTAGGTTATGTCTACACTAGCAATTTTGTCGGTAAAACTTATGTTGCTAAGTGGTGTGAAAAAACACATCCCTGACCAACATAAGTTATGCAGAGAGAAGTGCCGGTGTGACAGCTCTGTGTTGACAGGAGATGCTCTCCTGCTGACATAGCTATCATCACTTGTCGTGGGTGGTTTAATTATGCCGGTGGGAGAGCTCTCTCCCATTGGCATTGAGCATCTACATGGGAGGTCTTACAGCAGCACAGCTGCATCGGTACTGCTGTGCAGCTATAAGGTCTCTAGTGTAGACATCGCTTGAGTCCTTCACCTAGGAGGCAAGCTTGTCTCATGAAAGGAGGGTCTCAGCCAACCTTTACTGTAAAGTGCTGCAAGGATTTTGTGTGAGTAATACTCCACAAGACATGAGAGGATCTTGTTAATTAAGTCTAGGCTCTAGAATGTATGTTATGGTATTTTATACGTAACCATTTGCTTCCAATACTTCTACTTGCTACTACTTGAATACCTGGGCTTTGTTAAATAAACTTAAATTTGATTTCACTACAAACATATATCTAAGTGCTGTGCGTTAAGTCGAGCCATGATCTGAGATGAAACTGAGAAGCTGTGGTGCATGTTTCTTTGGAAACAGCAAATCTGTGAACCCTGAGAGTGTCCAATGGACAGGGGCAGGACACTCCAGGGAGGTGCACAGAGAGCTCGTGGGTTGGAGTGCGCCAGTCGCTAACCTGTAGAATGATTGTGGGGCCTGCGAGGCCTGGAGGGGAGTGCTTGTATTGCTTGTGGCCAATGATGTTGGCGAGCTGACCCATGGCAGGCACGGATAAGGCTTCCATGTTAAGGTCAGGTAATAGTAAGGCACCTCACAAACCTGGGTACCTCCAGGAAGTGTCACAACCAACCCCTTCTAGTGTAGGCAGCATGCTGGTGATGTGCCTGTTGGAGAGGTGCATGGCTAGAGTGTTCCCTGGTGATTATGCTCAGGTGATCCACAGCTGGCTTAATGGGCCTTTGAGGACTGTAACCAGCTGGCACAATTTAGAGAATACCTGAGGCTGCTCTGCCTTTGTACTGATCACTGAACTGGCTGCCAGGTGTAAAGTTGATACATCTTTTGCCTTCCACATCTGGTTCTGCCCCATCCATAGCCTGGCTGTGACCTAAGGATGAAGGCCATTTATTTTGTAATGCAATAATTATGAAATGAAAGTAATTATTGGTGGATACCATATATTAAATATTGATGTGTGCTTTGTCTCATTCAATTAATTTATACTTTGGTCAATAAATTTTGATATTGGCATTATCACAAGAATATTTGCTCATTACACAATTTTCTGGGGAATCCAAGCTTCCTTCTCTCTTTCCCATGTGAATAAGATCTGAATGGTGCAGTGTAATAGTAATGTTTAAAATACATGAGTTTCTTCACAGCCCTGAAACCCAAGGACCAAAACCACTTGCACAGAATTGGCCAAGTAGCCACAGATGTTTCTATAACTCACTGAGCTGTGTTTGCACTCATGTAGCTGCTGTGTGCTGTTCCATGGTATGAGAGGGAGGATCGCGTGGCCACAGCCTACTTGGAACATACCAAAGCAAAACTTGCTTGCCCAGGCTCTGCACAGTAAGAAAGGATGATGGCCCATCATGTTTTCATAGTGTTATATGTATCCAGAATGTGGCAGTTAAGTCACTTACTTACTGCACTGCAGTGAAGGTAGGGTGGAGCCATCCTGCCCCAGCACACCCACTCACTACCCTTTAGGAGGATGAAGCCTGTGAGTGTTCCCTGCCACAAACAGTAATCTCTGCTGGCTGAAGAAGAGATGATGGTGTTGCCTCCTCTCTGCTTCTTCTTGGGGTTGAAGTAAGAGACAGAAAATTGGAGAGGAGTGCTGTTCCCACTTCTCCACTAAAAGAAGAGGGGTGCTCCCCTTCCTTTTCCAGGCTTAGTTAAGCAGCACTCCTCCCCCTCAGACTGCTGTGGTAAAACCTATCTTTCTGGTTTGATCAACCTTAATTGTTGATTGAGGGAGCAGGCCCTGGGCACAAAAACATATGGAATCTTCAACTGTCACATGCTCCTGAGCTTTTTGTGCACTCTCCTTGCAAAAACAGGAAACAGGAGTGGTAAATTTCCCTGCACCTGCCAAGGAGGAGAGGAGGCAGTGTTCTTTACCTGAGTCAGGAAAAGAACAGGAAGCTCTTCTCTCCTTTTAGCAGAGGAATGGAAGCAGCAGTCTTCTCACATTTTCGCCCTTTCACTTCAACCCCTGGATTCAAGCCATCCCCAAAAGAGTTGTATGGGAAATGGGAGGAGGTGGCACCACTGGCCCATCATCTCTGCCAGCCACCCTCTGGCCCATAATTGAACACTATAAATTATAAGACCTTAAAAGGGGTCTTAAAAATAGCCATTGACCAAGTAGAATCCTTGACTAATTACCTTAGATGAGCTGTTAGCTGTAGCACATATATAACACATTGTGTATGTAATGCACAGGAATGCTAATAAGAAAACTCAGTTTTATTCTTAGAGCTAGTAAAATGGTAAATTTCTTTTTTGCCAGAACATTTCACAATGTTTTGACCATACTTTTTGTTACTATTTCAAATATTGTGAAAATTTACATTAAAAATGCATGCCATGTTAAAAATGTTGACAAATCAAAAATTGTTGATAATCTACTTATGGGTCCCAATTGCCTGACCTAGAACGAAGATTATTGACAAAGGTCAAATCACCTGGGGTTAGTATTCACTGAACCCAATAGCTACACTTTCAGTCACCACATATCTGTGCCTTAAGCTGTGGTGGTGTTCCATTGACTTCATCTGCTCTCTTATCTATAAACTGCTCTCACACAGTCTATATCTACCAGAAGTATTCAGAGCTATTTGTATAATCTTCTTTCTGAAGAGAGAAGCCTTGAATATGTCCAGATGGATAAAGAGGAGGAAGGACCATCTTGTTCTAGGAAAAGTAGAAATCATGCAACCTCCAGCACAGACCCAGACTTCCTGAGTGACCTTTTGCAAGTCACTTAAAGCTGATAGTCTTCAGTGTCCTCATCTATCAAATGGAAATATCTATCTATCTACCTCACTGTATTCATAATAATTATAAATTAACTTGAGATCCTTGGATGTTAAGCATGACTATCTAAAACATCTTTTCATGCAGGAAGCTATGAGTGATTTCAATGGGTTCCATATATGCATAACCATGGTGGAGTTTGGCTCTACGGCCCTGATTCAGCAACATAATTAAGCACGTGCATAACTTTAAAAACATGAGTAGCCTCATTAGCTTTCATGGGACTACTCAGCTGCTTAACAATATACACATAGTTAAGTAGTCTCCCTGTCAGCTGGTGAGGTGAAGTTTCCCTCAGGTATATCAGAAATATATTAATTATGGCCTGGTGACAATGACCCTTTTTGTCAAATAGGGCTATTAGCATAAGTCCTGATTTCAAAGGCCTTCTTTATAGTCAATGCCTTTAATGCTGTAATAGAAGCAAATGGATAGTGAGCCAGGCATAGGGTGTCTCCACATACACAAAATGTTAAAACATGGAAATAGGAAGGTATCTTCATAAGTAGCGTAAAGGTCTGTAGATTTAAATAAATATACTGATAGATACTTGTGAAGGCAGCTTATGAAATGTGTTTGTAAACTGAAGACTCCAAATGTATTTGTGTCTGAAGCTGATTTGTTAAGCTGCTTTTTATTCTTGGAAAGGCAAAGATGTCTGGGGACTTTGATGGTAAAAATCCCAGTGTTATAGCCAAATTGCTGCTTAGTGAATTTTCTGGCTCGTCATCCTAAATCTACAAAAAGAAGTACTAGTGTTGTCTGACAAGAAGCCAAAATAAAATAATGAAATTAATAATGGGAGGCGGTATGATGTACTGGAAAGATCATTGGACTGGGGGTCAGGAGTCTGACAGTCTATTCCTGGCTTTACCACTGGCCTGTTGTGTCACTTGGGGCCAGCTGACCTCTCTGTAGCTCTGTTCCCCTTCCTACCCTTTGTTTACCTTGTCTTTTTAGACAGTAAGCATTTCAGGCTATGGACAGTCTCTCACTATGTGTCTGCAATGTCCAGCAAAACGGGGTGCTGATCTTGGTTGGAGCTTCTAGGTACTACTGACAGGTTTCAGAGTAGCAGCCGTGTTAGTCTGTATTCGCAAAAAGAAAAGGAGTATTTGTGGCTTATGAAAGCTTATGCTCAAATAAATTTTTTAGTCTCTAACGTGCCACAAGTACTCCTTTTCTTTTTAGGTACTACTGTAATACTAATACAAATATAAATAAAAGGTCCCACCATCACCATGACACAAATAATAAGAACTGAAAACAACTCATCTACAGAAAAGGTGCCAAATCTGCCTACTTCTGTGGCAGAGCGTTAGAAAAGCTATGTTTTCTGCCATGTTGAAGCATCATTGGTTTATGGTTTGTGGGCAGTACAATCACTAATTTTAGTTACTGTGCCGTAAACTGTTGATACAGACTTCTGAATGCATCTTGATGCATTGGAGCCACAGAAAAGGTCTCAATCAATTGTCTGACGTATGCTAAAATAGCAAGGGTCTATAATGGCTGTACATTGGGGAGGCACTTGTAGCACAGAGAGACAAAAGTAGAAAGAAACACACTGAAAGATGAATTTCTTAGGAAAGCAGCTTAACAAAGTCAACTACAGTGTAGAAATAGTTTAGTTTCATGGCTTCCATAAGCATAGAAGACATCTCTGGGGTCTTTTAAATAACTCACTGTATAATTTGTTTCCGAAGGGCTGCATTGTGCCTTTAGACAAAGTCCTGGGTATGGGGTGGTGGCATCATGCCAGGAGTAGCCCTGGAGACACTGTGCCCTGGAGATGCCCCTCTCATTTACAGTTCTCTTGCTGCTTCCTACTTATTCTCCCCAAGAGAATCTCAGCTGCTCTACCAGCAGCCAATGCCCCAGGCAGATCAGCTTCAGTGGCCAATGTGTTAAGTGGAAGGCCCTTCCTTTTCTCTCCCATGTACACCTGCACACCCAGACACAAGATACAGGTAGTTAGTGCAAGGGAAGTTCTTATCCCATTTATCTGGTCTGTGTTGGCATGTAGCCCAAGTCACAATGTAGCCAAACCAAGGTCAACATTGTGCCTCTAGATATAGGTTTAGATCACCTACTGACTTCAATGACAGCTACTTGTATATAAACTTTGCTCCCTGTCGGGTTAAAGCAAAAATGAGAGCAGAATAAATTTTATACAAGAATGACTATTTGAGCAAGACTACCAAACCATTGGGCTGACATTTGCTTTGTATCAAAAATAAGAGCAATCCAGTTCTTTAATGTGAATAATTTGGTTTTCTGCCTCTGAAGATATGGATTTTGAAACATACAAATATGGAGTTATTTCTGTCATATCCATCAATGATTCATGTAATATATGTTTCAGAGTAGCAGCCGTGTTAGTCTGTATTCGCAAAAAGAAAAGGAGTACTTGTGGCACCTTAGAGACTAACAAATTTATTAGAGCATAAGCTTTCGTGCATTGCATCCGATGAAGTGAGCTGTAGCTCACGAAAGCTTATGCTCTAATAAATTTGTTAGTCTCTAAGGTGCCACAAGTACTCCTTTTCTTTTTGTAATATATGTATTTCTCATTGAACTCTTTCTACTGAAGAAAGGTATTATATTGCCAGGTATTACATTGTTAAGTTTTAATGTTCTTTGCTTCTAGAAATTAAGGAATATTTTGGCGTTGTTTTTGAAGTCTCATCTGGTAAAATATCACAGCACTATGGCAGTAGTTGTGCCAAACAAGACAGATGGACCTGCTGCACAGAAGCATTAAATAGGCATTTTTTCTATGTTTTCCAGCTAGTCTCATATAGACCTACCTTTTACTTAAAAAAAATCAATTTAAGAGGATTCCACTGGATATTTGAAAAGTAGCCTGCTTTGCAGAATTTAATAGGATTATACTATTGATCCCATCTTTGCAATGCTAGCTAGTATTTTGCACTTGTGAACTGCAGACTATTATATGACTGAACACAAGGGAAGAGGGATTAGTTTGTGAAAGAATAAGCAGCTTTTCCTTAAACTGCCCTGAGCCAAGCCTATCTACCTGTTAACCTGATAGTCACTCTCACTTAGTAAATGTCAACTAAATCAAAAACACCAGTCAACTGGGATTGTGGCAGCATCCCACAAAACTAAGGTAAGTATTTACTTGGAAGGCCTCTTCAGAATTTTGTGCACTCTAGGTAGAGGGCAATTAAATGGTGCTTGCTGGGTTGTGAAATTGCTATAAAATAAATGGTTTGAGTGCATCGGAAACATTCATCTATATGTATTTAACCAGATTAAGAACTACTAAAATTAAACACTTGGCCAACAACACAGAGTCCATGTTATGCCTATTCTGATGATTGTCCAAATATAAATGTGAGATATCTGTTGCTCCATAAAAGCTTAATGGAACAAAAGTCTGTGACGCTGGCAGATCAGAAGGCAGCTCTTACCAAAGCCCCAAGGCCACACCTGAACATTGACAAATACATAGCTGGAAACCAGTCTGGCTCAACCATGTGCTAGTATTGTTAAAACAGGTATTAGATTCATAAAAATGTGTTTAGATTTTACGGAATGTTTGTAAGTTGCTGCATGCATTAATCTTACTTCTGATATCTGTATCCCATGTTATAAGGTAATATTTAAATGATTGCCATGAAACTGTAAACCAACAGTCAGGAGAAAGTACGAAACCATAAGAAGTGTTAGCACCTGCCCAACAAAAGAAGTCCCATAGACACAAAACAAACCACTGTGGAACATCAGAGGACAAAATACTTTGTTGATTGCTTCCCCCCACATACAACCAGGAAGAGGACTCATCCGATCAGCTAGAACTCTTGGGAAGGGAATAAAATTCCTCACAAGAAAAACTGTATTTTTATACTGCTTGGACTCTGAGCGACAAGGATTACTAGGTATAATCAAAAGATACCCAGTGCTTGGCCTGGGTTAGCCCAAAAGGACACATAAAGCTTGCTTATGCTGAAGCCTCTATTACCTTTTGGAACCTCAGACCATAACTCATTTGTGTGCATGTTTACCTGCGTTAATATTGTAAA